>NC_029786.2:38374464-38430301 GCF_000816755.2 Arachis ipaensis
TTTGGGGAAGGGTGTTATGGGAAGGTGTGAAGAAGAGAGAGAGAGAGTTGAGGTAGGTGGACATTTTGTCGGGTCCACAGATCCTGAGGTGTCAAGGATTTCTCATCCCTGCACCATTTTGGTGTGTAAACGCCCCTTGGAGTGCCAATCCTGGCGTTAAACGCCAGGTTGCTGCCCATTTCTGGCGTTTAACGCCAGCTTTTCTTCTCTTTCTGGCGTTAAACGCCAACTTTTCTTCCCTTTCTGGCGTTAAAGGCTAGTTTAGTGCCCTTTTCTGGCGTTAAACTCCCAGAATGGTGCCAGACTGGGCGTTTAACGCCCATTCTGCTACCCTTACTGGTGTTTAAACGCCAGTAAGCTTGTTCTCCAGGGTGTGCTGTTTTTAATGCAGTTTTTCATTCTGTTTTTGATTTTTCAGTTGTTTTTGTGACTCCACATGATCATCATCATAAAGAAAACATAAAATAACAATAGAAAAGAGAAATTTAAAATAGATAAGTAAAAATTGGGTTGCCTCCCAACAAGCGCTTCTTTAATGTCAATAGCTTGATAGTGAGCTCTCATGGAGCCTCACAGATATTCAGAGCATGATGATGGCCTCAAAACACCAAACTTAGAGTTTGAACATGGGGGCTCTGTTTGGCTCTGCATTGAGAGAAGCTTGTGATGCTTCTTCTCCATGTGTACAAAAGGAGATTCCTTAGCTTTAAACACAAGGTAGTCCTCATTCACTTGAAGAACCAACTCTCCTCTGTCAACATCAATCACAGCTTTTGCTGTGGCTAGGAAGGGTCTACCAAGGATGATGGATTCATCCTTACTCTTCCCAGTGTCCAGGATTATGAAGTCAGCAGGGATGTAAAGGCCTTCAACCTTTACCAAGACATCCTCTACAAGTCCATAAGCCTGTTTTCTTGAATTATCTGCCATCTCTAGTGAGATTCTTGCAGCTTGCACCTCAAGGATCCCTGGTTTCTCCATTATAGAGAGGGGCATGAGGTTTACACTTGACCCTAGGTCACATAGAGCTTTCTCAAAGATCATGGTGCCTATGGTACAGGGTATTAAGAATTTTCCAGGATCCGGTTTCTTCTGAGGTAATGTCTGCCTAATCAAGTCATTCAGTTTATTGGTGAGCAAAGGGGGTTCATCCTCCCGAGTCTCATTACCAAATAACTTGGCATTCAACTTCATGATTGCTCCCAGGTATAGCAACTTGCTCTTCAATAATATCTTCATCCTCTTCAGAGGAAGAATACTCATCAGAGCTTTTGAATGGCAGAAGTAGGTTCAATGAAATCTCTATGGTCTCTGTATGAGACTCAGATTCCCTTGGTTCCTCAAAGGGGAGCTTCTTTTCGTCCAGAGGAAATCCCATGAGGTTTTTCTCTCTGGGATTCACGTCCTTCTTACTCTCTCCAGGTTCGGCCATGTTGGTGATGGTTATGGCCTTGCACTCGCTCTTGGGATTTTCTTCTTTATTGCTTGGGAGAGTGTGAAAGAACTGAAGATTGATGGTTTAGAAGTTATAGTAAATACTCGTTGCAAGTATAGTTACTAAACCAAGCAATCAACCTTTCTTACAAACGTTTTGGTTGTCACAAGTAACAAACCCCTTAAAATTGATAACCGAGTATTTAAACCTCGGGTCGTCTTCTCAAGGAACTGCAGGGAAGTATGTTCTTATTATTGGTTATGGAGATTGTAAATTGGGGTTTCAAGAATGAGGAACAAGTAACTTAATGGCGGGTAAATTAAATGGCAATTAAAATAAATAAATAACTGCAAAGCAAACTTTTGGCAAGGTATGAGAAATTGGAAGTCCAGACTTAGTTATTCTTATCAACAATAATGAAAGTTGAATCTTAATTCCACTTAGTCAACCTTTACTAAAGTAAAGGAAAGTCAAGGGACTAATTAGTTTGATCTTCGAATTCTATTTATTTCCTAAGAAAAGGTTGGGATTATTGAAGCTCAGTTCAATTAGCAATGATAACAGTTATCAATTATGTTGAGATAAGATAACTCCTGAGTTACTACTTTCTTAACCAAGACCAAAAGAGGAAAAAGTAAATTTGCTGGAATAAAAATGCCTTCAGATGTAAAGCAACAGTAACATAAATTAAAGAAAGCAATCATGAATTGAAATACCTCAAATAACATTAATAAGGGAAATTATAATCTAACATAAAGAGTTTATAAACTAAATTAGAAGAATAAATAAAAATAAAGAACCTGGAATTGAGAGCCACTCCTAAAACTAAGAGAAGTCCTAAATCCTAAGAGAGAGAGAAGAGAGAACCTCTCTCAAAACTAGATCTAAATCATGGAAAGTAACTAAATTGGTGTGCTCTCCCTGAATGGATGCATCCCTCACTTCATAACCTCTGGTCTATGCCTTCTGGACTTGGATTTGGGCCAAAAAGGGCTTCAGAAATTGCTGGGATCATTTTCTGCAATTTCTGGTGCGTGGCCTCTGTCACGCGTCCGCGTGGGTCACACGGTCGTGTCTTTCGGAGCTTTTCCTTACCACGCGGTCGCGTCAGTCACGCGACCACGTCATATTCGTTCTGCTTAAGGCGCGCGGTCGCGCCAGTCATGCGACCACGTCATATTCGTTCTGCTTAAGGCGCGCGGCCGCGTCGCTGTTGATTCGCGCTTGGCACGCGATCGCGTCGTCCATGCGATCGCGCGGATGCCAGTTTCTTCAAGGACTCCGTTTTGTGCTTTCCTTCCATTTTTGTATGTTTCCTTTCCATCCTTTGAGTCATTCCTGCCTTAGAAGATCTGAAACTACTCAACACACTAATCACGGCATCGAATGGAAATAAAAGTAATTAAAATAATTAATTTTAAAGCATAGGAAACATGTTTTTCACATACATCACATAATAAGGAAGGAGAAGTAAAACCATGCAATTAATATGAATAAGTAGGTGAAGGATTGAATAAATCACTCAAATTAAGCACAAAATATATCATAAAATGTGGGTTTATCAACCTCCTCACACTTAAACAATAGCATGTCCTCATGCTAAATCCAAGGTAATAAGTAAGGTTAAAGTGATGGGATGTCATGCAATGCAATCTAATCTAAACGCAACTACCTAAATGAATGATGCATCATGCAATTCTACTTTATTCACTCATATATAAAACTTACAGGTAGTTAAATTAATTCACATCCTCAAGGAGTCATATATGTATATATAGCCAAGCCTTAGATAATCAATAAGCATTTTTACAATTGAAATGGGAGAAAAAGCATTTTGTGAACTTGCAAGACAATTAGATAATTCAAACAGAGATAAATGTTAATGAGCTATTGAACCCTCACTGGATTTGTGTTTACTCTCTAGTCACTTAGTGTTTATTGGGTTAATCACTCTATTCCTGTTTTTATTCTTCCTTTCTATAACTTTGTTCTTCATCTAACCAATCAACAATTATAGAATACAGTCATACCAAAAATCATGAGGTCTTTAATTAAGGTTGTAATGGGGCCAAGGTAAAGTTAAGGATATATGTATAAGGCTAAGTGAGCTAATAAGTGAATCCTTAATTTGACTAAGATCTCACCTAACATACATACTTAGTAAAACAAAACTTCTTTACCTATTTTCCCATATTTTTCCCACTTTTGGATGTTACATGCTCATGTTTCAACTTTTGTTCTTATTCCATGTGCATTATTGCTTTTATTTTTGCATTTGGGGGAATTATTTTGTATCCCCTTTATTAAATACTGAAAATTTTTTTTTAATGCACATGGTAATTTAATCACTTTGATTTCTCATGAGCATGCTTCCCAAAATTTTTAATTTGAGTTATTTTATTCCTTTTAACTTTTTTACCTTTTGTTTTTATCATCCATGTTCCCAATAGGTTTCCCACATTTTAAACTATTCATAATTCTCTATCTTAAGCTAACCAAGGATTCAACTTGGGATTTTATTTTGTTTTTCTGCTTAAGGCTAGTAGTGTGGCTAATAGAATAAAATGGGATTTAAAGGCTCAAGGGGGCTAACAAGGGTGATGTGAAAGGTAGGTTAATTTGGGATAAGTGAGCTAAAATCAAATGACGGCCTCAATCATTCTTTTGGTATGTATCTATATTCTATATTCTATATTCTATAATTGGACATATAGATTAAAACAAAGTAAAGAACATCAGAATAAATAAGAAGGGCGAAACACACAGGAATAAAATTTATGGTTTAAATGTAACTATACACTTAAGCTCAAAACTCACAGGCTATGTGTTCTCTAGCTCAAAAATCATTTATCACTTATGTATGTCATGCAGGTTTAGTTAAAAATTCTCATTATTCTCAATGTAAAATTTATATTGAATGGCTTTAAAGTTCTAGTGTTTCTCCTTGATGAAGTGTTGTTAACTAATATGTAATGCTATATATACAAGGTGTGGGTTATTTTGATTTTGTTAAAGTCTCTAGTTTACTTCCTTTTTCTTTTCAATCTATTCTGAGTTATCTTATGCTAAAAAAAGGGTAAACTATACTAATCAATCCATAATTTCTATAACTAATAAGTTAGAATTGAAACTAAGTGGCTAAAATATGAACTAAAAATGTAAAATGCAGAAATAGAGTAAAAATACATAAAAGTAGCAATGTATAAATACTCAGAAAATAAAAATAAAAATAAAGAGAAAAGTACAGAAAAATATCCAAAATAAAAGAAAAAGAGTCTGTAGTGGTTCACCAAGATAATACGCCAGAGATGGCGACCTCCCCACACTTAAAATGAAGCATCGTCCCTGATGCTCACTCAAGCAGGGTGTGAAGGGGTGTCATCACTGGAAGGGATGGTAGCTGGTGTCTCTGTGGTGGCTGGCTGAATGTCCGGGTGCTGGAGAGGAGGGGCTGTCTGAATGGGGATCTCAGGATCTCCTGCCTGGATCTGCTGGGGTGCTGCCTACTGGGTGTCTGCCTGCTCTGCCTCTCCCTGGGGATGGATCTCTGCCTCGGGCGCATCTGCCTCCTCCTCAGATGCCTGGGATGGTGTGTGAGGCTCGGAGGGGATGTTGCCGGATCGTATCATCAGCTTCAGGTGCTCATAGCGGCGCTTGTTGCGACGCTCCATCTGGTCAAGTCGTCGAAACAAGTGGTGCACTAGATGATAGACAGGCTCTGTGGCAGGTGGAGGTGCAGTGGTGGTGGCAGGGGTAGGTGGTGTAGCAGTGGAGGAAGAGGGACCGGCAGATGGTGTAGCTGTAACATCAGCAGTGGCAGTCAGGAATGGAGATCTGTAGCCCAAGGCCAGGAAGTTCCTGCTGTGCGGGATAATGTTCTTGCACTCTGCAGCAGGTGGCCTCTCATCCGCATCCTCCCATGGCACGTCAGCTCGACGGCCCAGCTGTGTAACCAGATAGGGAAAGGGAAGAGTGCCACGGACGTGGACCCTGGCCATATAGTGCTAGATAAAGCGTGGCAGGTACAGGTCCTTGCCCTCCATCACACACCAAAGGAGGGTGATCATAGCGGCTGATATCTCAGTCTCGTGAGTACTCGGCATAATATAGTTACTGAATATCTGATGCCATAGCCGAGCCTCATCGTTCAGGTAAATCCGCTTGATCCATTTGGGCATGGTGGTGTTCTGACCCATGATCCAAGGAACTGTCGGGTCATGGGCGATCCTCGCCTTTACTGCGTCCCAGTCAAATTGCATATAGCACATATCCTCCTCAGCTTTTTGATAGCCATCTGTCTGATCAGTCTTAGTGATGAGCGGATATTTTATACGCTTTTTGAGGTTAATTTCATATAGCTTTTAGTGTGTTTTAGTTAGTTTTTAGTTTATTTTTAGTAGTTTTAGGCAAAATTCATATTTCTGGACTTTACTATGAGTTTATGTATTTTTTTGTGATTTCAGGTATTTTTTGGCTGAAATTGAGGGAGCTGAGCAAAAATCTGATTCAGGCTGAAAAAGGACTGCTGATGCTGTTGGAGTCTGACCTCCCTGCACTCAAAATGGATTTTCTGGAGCTACAGAAATCCAAATGGCGCGCTTCCGATTGCGTTGGAAAGTAGACATCCAGGGCTTTCCAGAAATATATGATAGTACATACTTTGCTCAAGGATAGACGACGTAAACGGGCGTTCAACGCCAGTTCTATGCTGCTGTCTGGCGTCCAGCGCCAGAAACAAGTTACAAAGTGGAGTTCAACGCCAGAAACAGGTTACAACCTGGCGTTGAACGCCCAAAACAGCCCAGGCACGTGAGAAGCTTTAGTCTCAGCCCCAGCACACACCAAGTGGGCCCCAGAAGTGGATTTCTGCACTATCTATCATAGTCTACTCATTTTCTGTAAACCTAGGTTACTAGTTTAGTATTTAAACAACTTTTAGAGATTTATTTGTATCTCATGACATTTTCAGATCTAAACTTTGTACCTTTTTGACGGCATGAGTCTCTAAACTCCATTGTTGGGGGTGAGGAGCTCTGCTGTGCCTCGATGAGTTAATGCCAGTATTTCTGTTTTCTATTCAATCATGTTTGTTCGTCTCTAAGATATTCATTTGCGCCTTATTATGATGAATGTGATGATCCGTGACACTCATCACCATTCTCAACCTATGAACGTGTGCCTGACAACCACCTCCAGTCTTCATTAGATTGAATGAGTATCTCTTAGATTCCTTAATCGGAATCTCCGTGGTATAAGCTAGAATCCATTGGCAGCGTCCTTGAGAATCCGGAAAGTCTAAACCTTGTCTGTGGTATTCCTAGTAGGATTCTGGGATTGGATGACTGTAACGTGCTTCAAACTCGTGAGTTCTGGGTGTAGTGACAGACGCAAAAGGATAGCGAATCCTATTCTGGTATGATCGAGAACCTACAAATGATTAGCCGTGCAGTGACAGCGCACCTGGACCATTTTCACTGAAAGGAAGAATGGTAGCCATTGACAACGGTGATCCTCCAACACACAGCTTGCCATAGGAGGGACGTGCGTGTGTGAAGAAGAAGATAGAGAGAAAGCAGAGATTCAAAAGGCAAAGCATCTCCAAAAGTCCAACATATTCTCATTTACTGCATAACAAGTAACCTTTAATTCATGCTCTCTTATTCATTTGCAAGTCAATTGATAACCACTAATTAATATCCTGACTAAGAGTTGCAAGATAACCATAGCTTGCTTCAAGCCAACAATGTCCGTGGGATCGACCCTTACTCACGTAAGGTATTACTTGGACGACCCAGTGCACTTGCTGGTTAGTTGTGCGGAATTACATAGTGTGAAGTAATTTTCGTGCACCAAGTTTTTGGCGCCGTTGCCGGGGATTGTTCGTGTTTGGACAACTGACAGTTTATTTTGTTGCTTAGATTAGGAAAAACTTTTCTTTTTGGTTTAGAGTCTCTTATTATTGTTTCTGGTTAAAACTTTAGAATCCTTATTTTCTCTTTCAAAAAAAATTTTTTTTTTTCGAAAATTATTTTTATTGACTTTTTCCTGTTTGATCTCTGGTTTTTCTTGTTTTGTGATTTTTCTTGTTTTTCTTGTGCCTTTTTAAAACATTAGTTTTCATTAAAAAAAATTTAGTTATTTAAAAATACTTCTTCAAAACAAGTGTTATATTTACTGCCCAATTGGTTAGAGCGTTGGTCTAAGTTCGTGGCAATTTGGTATACTCTTTTCAAAATCTTCTTTTTCAAAAATAATAATTTCTCTATTAAATTTTGTGCCAAACTTTAAGTTTGGTGTTTTCTTGTTGATTTCCTTTTGGTTTTCGAAAATTTTAGTTGGGTTTTCTAAAAATTTTAAGTTTGGGGTTCTTTCTTCATGTTCTTGTGTTCTTGTGAGTCTTCAAAGTGTTCTTGAATTTTCCTTGTGTCTTGATCTTAAAATTTTTAAGTTTGGTGTTCCTTGGTGTTTTCCCTCCAAAATTTTCAAAAAAAAAAACAAGGAGCATTAGATCTAAAAATTTTAAATCTTGTGCTATCTTATTGTTTGTCTCTCTCCTCTTTAAATTCAAAAATATCTTTTCTCTCTATTTTAAAGCAAATTTTCGAAATTTACCTTTAAAATTCAGATTTTTATTTCAAAATTTAAAACCTTTTTCAAAAACCATCATATCCTTTTCAAAACTTCCTAACCACTTTCTCTTTCCTCATTTTTTCGAAAATTTTCAACCATTTTTATTTATTTTATTTTAATTTATTTCATTTTCGAAATAAATAAATAAATAAATAAATAAAAATAATTTTTTTAATTTTTTTTATCATCTCCCTTTCTCCATCATGGATCTAAGTGGAAATGAACAGTCCAGGAGGACTCTGGGGTCATATGCTAACCCCTCTACTGCTTCATATGGAAGTAGTATCTGCATACCTTCCATTGGAGTCAGTAGCTTTGAGTTGAATCCTCAGCTCATTATCATGGTGCAGCAAAGCTGCCAGTATTCCGGTCTTCCAGAGGAAGAACCTACAGAGTTTCTGGGACAGTTTTTACAAATTGCTGACACAGTACATGATAAGGAAGTAGATCAGGATATCTACAGATTATTACTGTTTCCATTTGCTGTAAAAGACCAAGCCAAGAGGTGGTTAAATAACCAACCTAAGGCTAGCATAAGGACATGGAAACAGCTGACAGAAAAATTCCTGAATCAATACTTTCCTCCAAAACGGATGACACAGCTAAGGCTGGACATCCAGGGCTTTAAACAAGAAGATAATGAATCTCTTTATGACGCCTGGGAGAGATACAGAGAGATGCTACGAAAATGCCCCTCTGAAATATTTTCAGAGTGGGTTCAGTTAGACATCTTCTACTATGGGCTTACAGAAAGAGCTCAGATTTCTTTAGATTGCTCAGCTGGTGGGTCTATCCACATGAGAAAGACAATTGAAGAAGCTCAAGAGCTCATTGATACAGTTGCCAGAAATCAGCATCTGTACCTAAGCAGTGACTCTTCCATGAAAAAAGAGGCTAAAACAGTAACTGCTAAACCCAGTCCTGCAGAGCAAGCTGCTGAATTCAATCAACAATTGGATTTTCTAACAAAGCAGTTAGCTGAATTCAAGGATAAACTACAAGAGACAAGGATGACTAATATAAACATGGAAGAACAATTGAAGCAAACAAAGCAGCAGTTGTCAAGACAAATAACAGAAGAATGCCAAGCAGTCCAATTAAGAAGTGGGAAAACATTAAATACCCCACCTCAAGGCAGCAAGAAGTCAAGAAATGAGCAAACCATCCAAAATCCACCAGAGGACAGTAAGAGCCCAGGGAAAAATAATTCTGGCGCTAAAACGCCAGAAATTTGGTGGAAGGCTGGCGCTGAACGCCCAGACCATGCTCAGGACTGGCGTTCAACGCCAGAAACAAGCAAGGATCTGGCGTTGAACGCCCAAAAGGAGCACAGTCCTGGCGTTCAGATGCCAGGAAGAACTGGGAAGCTGGCGTCTAACGCCACTCCAGCTCCTAACTATGGTATTCAATTGCCAGTGAGGGATCAGACACACACAAGTGCTGATGACAACCCATCTAAAAAGGCCTCCTCAACCACTTCTGTAGGAAATAAACTTACAGCAACTAAGGTTGAGGAATATAAAGCCAAGATACCTTATCCTCAAAAACTTCGCCAAGAGGAGCAGGATAAGCAATTTGCTCGCTTTGCAGATTATCTCAGGACTCTTGAAATAAAGATTCCATTTGCAGAGGCACTAGAGCAAATACCTTCTTATGCCAAGTTCATGAAAGAGATCTTGAATCATAAGAAGGATTGGAGAGAAACTGAAAGAGTTCTCCTCACTGAAGAATGCAGTGCAGTCATTCTGAAAAACTTTCCTGAAAAGCTTAAAGACCCTGGGAGTTTTTTGATACCATGCACATTAGAAGGTAATTGCACCAAGACAGCTTTATGTGATCTTGGGGCAAGCATCAACCTAATGCCTGCATCCACTATCAGAAAGCTTGGTTAGAAGACATCTTTAAAGATGTTCAGCCTGATTTGGAGGATTCAGAGGAAATGAAAGAGCCTCTGAAATTTCCTCTGGAAGAGGAAAAACCTCCTAAACCCGAGCTCAAACCATTACCACCATCCCTGAAATATGCATTTCTGGGAGAAGGTGACACTTTTCCAGTGATCATAAGCTCTGCCTTAAATCCACAGGAAGAGGAAGCACTTATTCAAGTGCTAAGGACACACAAGATAGCTCTTGGGTGGTCCATAGGTGACCTTAAGGGCATAAGCCCAGCTAGATGCATGCACAAAATCTTATTGGAGGATAATGCTAAACCAGTGGTTCAACCACAGAGGCGGCTAAATCCTGCCATGAAGGAAGTGGTGTAGAAAGAGGTCACCAAATTACTAGAGGCTGTGATTATTTATCCTATTTCTGACAGCCCCTGGGTGAGCCCTGTCCAAGTTGTCCCCAAAAAGGGAGGCATGACAGTGGTTCATAATGAAAAGAATGAACTGGTTCCTACAAGAACAGTTACAGGGTGGCACATGTGTATTGACTACAGAAGGCTCAATACAGCCACCAGAAAGGATCATTTTCCTTTACCATTCATAAACCAGATGCTAGAAAGACTGGCAGGTCATGATTATTACTGCTTTTTGGATGGCTACTCAGGCTATAACCAGATTGCATTAGATCCCAGGATCAAGAGAAAACAGCATTTACATGTCCATTTGGAGTGTTTGCTTACACAAGGATGCCATTTGGGCTGTGTAATGCGCCTACAACCTTCCAGAGATGCATGCTCTCTATTTTCTCTGATATGGTGGAAAAATTTCTGGAAGTCTTCATGGATGACTTCTCAGTATATAGAGACTCATTCAGCTCCTGTCTTGATCACTTGAAACTAGTTCTGAAAAGATGCCAAGAGACCAACCTAGTTTTAAATTGGGAAAAATGTCACTTTATGGTGACTGAAGGGATTGTCCTTGGGCATAAAATTTCAAACAAGGGAATAGAAGTGGATCAAGCAAAAATAGAGGTAATTGAAAAATTACCACCACCTGCCAATGTTAAGGCAATTAGAAGCTTTCTGGGGCATACAGGATTCTATAGGAGGTTTATAAAGGATTTTTCAAAAATTGCAAAACCTCTGAGCAATCTGCTAGCTGCTGACACGCCATTTGTGTTTGACACAGAGTGTCTGCAGGCGTTTGAAACACTGAAAGCCAAGCTGGTCACAGCACCAGTCATTTCTGCACCAGATTGGACATTACCATTTGAGCTAATGTGTGATGCCAGTGATCACGCCATTGGTGCAGTATTGGGGCAAAGGCATAACAAGCTTCTGCATGTCATTTATTATGCTAGCCGTGTTTTGAATGATGCCCAGAAAAATTACAAAACTACAGAAAAAGAATTACTTGCAGTGGTTTATGCCATTGACAAGTTTAGATCCTACTTAGTGGGATCAAAAGTGATTGTGTACACTGACCATGCTGCTCTTAAATATCTACTCACAAAGCAGGATTCAAAACCCAGGCTCATAAGATGGGTGTTGCTTCTGCAAGAGTTTGATATAGAAATAAGTAACAGAAAAGGGACAGAGAACCAAGTGGCTGATTATCTGTCCCGGATAGAGCCAATATAAGGGGCGTCATTCCCCTATCTTGAAATCTCTGAGACCTTTCCGGATGAGCATTTGTTTTCCATTCAGGAAACACCATGGTTTGCAGACATTGCAAACTACAAAGCTGCAAGGTTCATTCCCAAGGAGTACAGCAGGCAACAAAAGAAAAAATTAATTACTGATGCAAAGTACTACTTGTGGGATGAACCCTATCTCTTTAAGAGATGTACAGACGGAATAATCCGGAGATGTGTGCCTAGAGAAGAAGCACAGAGAATCCTATGGCATTGCCATGGATCACAATATGGAGGCCATTTCGGAGGTGAGCGAACAGCCACCAAGGTCCTCCAATGTGGCTTCTATTGTCCCACACTCTATAGAGATTTCTGAGAGTTTGTACGTAACTGTGACAGTTGCCAAAGAGATGGTAATCTGCCTCATGGTTACGCCATGCCTCAACAAGGAATCTTGGAGATTGAGTTGTTTGACGTATGGGGAATTGACTTCATGGGACCTTTTCCACCATCATACTCAAACACTTATATTCTGGTGGCTATTGACTACGTATCAAAATGGGTAGAGGCCATTGCCACGCCCACCAATGATACTAAAACAGTGCTGAAGTTCCTCCAGAAATATATCTTCAGCAAGTTTGGGGTCCCTAGAGTACTAATCAGTGATGGGGGCACTCACTTCTGCAACAAACAGCTTTACTCTGCCATGGTCTGGTATGGGATTCGCCACAAGGTGGCGACTCCATATCATCCACAGACTAATGGACAAGTTGAAGTCTCTAACAGAGAGCTAAAAAGAATCCTAGAACGGACTGTAAGTACCCGTAGAAAGGATTGGGCAAGAAGCTTGGATGATGCTTTGTAGGCATACAGAACAGCATTCAAGACCCCTATAGGGACCTCTCCATACCAACTTGTGTATGGTAAGGCATGCCACCCGCCCGTGGAACTGGAACATAAAGCCTACTGGGTAACCAAATTCCTAAACTTTGATGCCAAATTAGCTGGAGAAAAAAGATTGCTCCAGCTAAATGAGCTAGAGGAATTCAGATTCACTGCCTTCGAAAATGCCAAGCTTTATAAAGAAAAATAAAAAAAGTGGCATGACAGAAAGCTGTCATCTAGAATCTTTGAACCAGGACAAAAAGTTCTGTTGTTTAACTCTAGGCTCAAGCTATTCCCCGGAAAACTGAAGTCCCGGTGGAGGGGACCATATGTGATTACAAGTGTATCACCATATGGTTATGTGGAGCTTCAAGATAGTGATTCTGATAAGAAGTTCATTGTTAATGGACAGAGAATCAAGCACTATCTTGAAAGCAATGTTGAGCAAGAGTGCTCAAGGCTGAAGCTAGATTAAAAGCTCAGCAAGGTCCAGCTAAAGACAATAAAGAAGCGCTTGCTGGGAGGCAACCCAGCCATGGGGCATCACTTCCTCTAAGCATTTTGCCCTATTCTTGATTTTATTTGTTTATATAAAGTTCATTGATCCTAAGGTAAAGAGTCAATTGTATGAGTTCACAGGGTTACAGAAGGATTCTGCACGCAAAACAGAGAAAAAGAGCTCACTGGCAAGAAAACGCCCAACAGAAGCATCCACTGGGCGTTGAACGCCAGTAAGGATAGCCATCTGGGCGTTGAACGCCAGAAAGAAGCTCTTTCTGGGCATTTAACGCCAGATTTATAGCGTTCTGAGTGTTCAGAAAAATGCCCAGTAACAAAGGACTTCCTGGCGTTCAACGCCAGAAATAAGCAGCAGCTGGGCGTTGAACGCCCAGGAGAAGCAGCATTTGGGCGTTGAACGCCCAAAACATGCAGCGTTTGGGCGTTCAAACGCCAGGATGGTGGGGAGGAGGTAAATACATTTTTTCTTCATATTTTTCATTTTAATCCTAATTTTCATGTTCCAATTCATGATTTCTTGCATAAACATGTTAAGAACCCTGATTTCTAAAATCCCTAATTTCTAAAAACCCTTCTTTAAAAATATTAAATGTATCTTAATCCATAAGCACAAATCCTTTTTCAATCCAACTCAACTCTTTTTCAAAAAAAAAAAAAAAAATTCTCTCTCTTTTCATTCAAAAATCTTTTCAACTAAGCAACATCTTTTTCAAATCTCCATACTATCTTTTTCAAAATTTCAAATCTATCTTTTTCAAATATCTTTCATATCTTTCCAATTTTAAATCATATCTTTTCTTATCATATTTTTTCTAAAAATCATATCTTCTATCTTATCTTTGATGACAAGTCATCTTAGCCTAGTTTCACTAGTCTTTTTCCTTTGTTTTCATTTAGTTTTATGCACTTTCTTAAGCCATAAGTAAGCCAATTGGGTTGAATTTCATGTTTCCTTTGATTCAATCAACCATGGATAAATTGATGCATTTTCATGAGTTTTTGTACCATAATTGCTCATGTGACAAGAAGAAGAACAACTCTCATGATTATGGCATAGCTTTGATACAATTGTTGATTGATGATAGGTGGAATAAAGCTTGGAAGAAGGTTGCAAGAATGGGCTTTAAAAGAGGGATTCACGTTTGAGCTAACGTTCGCCTCAAACGTTAACTCAAACGTGAGAAGCAGATGAAGAACACCCTGGAGAAGAGCCAACGTTTGCACCAACGTTTGCCTCAAACGTTGAGGCAAACATTGGCTGAAGAAGAAGCATGGGAAGGCAACGTTTGCGCCAACGTTTGCCTCAAACGTGAGGTGAAACGTTGACGCCAAAAAGAATGAAAAAGAGCATCCAGGGGAAGCCAACGTTTACGCCAACGTTTGCCTCAAACGTGAGGTCAAACGTTGGCCACATATTAGCAAGGAGGAGCACTCTGTTTAATGCCTTAGAAAAGCCAACGTTTGCGCCAACGTTTGCCTCAAACGTTGGGCCAAACGTTGGCCAAAAGAAATGCATGGGAGGAGCCACGTTTGAGCTCACGTTTGTCCTCAAACGTTGAGCCAAACGTGGATGACAGCAAATGGGCATCTGCATAATACCTCACACAAGGGACGTTTGAGTCAACGTTTGTCTCAAACGTTGACTCAAACGTGAATGGTTCATGGCCCGGTTCACAAGTGGATTTCTTCCCAACACCAAGAGAAATGAACGGAGGCTATTGTCAACCCAATTCCATCAAGACTAAAGGCCCAATTCAAGGCTTAATGATCATTTGAAGAAAGTGTATAAATAGCTTAGGATCTGAAGTTTTAAGAGAGCTTTTCTTTTAGTTTTGCTGAGTAGTTTTTGGAGAGCTTTTGGTTTTGAGTTGTTTTGAGTTTCTAAGTCTCGGGGAAGGAGAATTGAATTCTCTTCCTCTTAGTTTTCTTATTTTCAATTTCATTTACTTTTTGTTTGAATCTTGGGTGTTGGAGTATTGAAGGAATTCTGTTTCAATCTCACCCTGAGATCTCTCTGTTTTCTTTACTGCATTTTTTGAGAAATCAATATTTGAATTCCTTTCTTCTACTTCTTGATCTTTACTTTTCTTGCAATTGAATTCTAAATTTGGATCTAGGAAGGCATTGAGATCTAGACTTGGTTATCTAGTCTCTTGGGTCCTGAGATCTACATCTTTCAATTTCAATTTCCTTGTTTCGTTGCTACACCAAGCTTATTGTTATTGTCATTTGAGATCCTGTTTAATTGAATCCATCTTTTATATTTCTGTTTGTTGAATTTTACGTTGCCTTGTTTAAATTCTGCAAATCCACTTCCCAATTCCCTTTATAATTCAAGTAATTCACATCTCTTGCACTTTAAGATTCTGCAATTTACATTTCTTGCATTCTAAGTTTCTGCCATTTAATTTCTTGTTCTTTAAGATTCAGCACTTTTTATTTTTTGTTCACTTTAATTTCCTGCGAATCACCCACTCCCCTTTACGTTCTATGAAATTTAATTCCTGCCAACACAATTTCACACAATCAACACTTGTTTGCTTGACTAATTCAACCACTAAACTAAAGTTGCTCAATCCTTCAATCCTTGTGGGATCGACCTCACTCCCGTGAGTTTTATTACTTGATGCGACCCGGTGCACTTGCCGGTGAGTTTTGTGTCGGATCGTTTTCTGCACATCAAGTTTTTGGCGCCGTTGCCGGGGATTGAATAGATTGACAATGATTAAGTGAGGCGGTAGTTTAGATCAAGCACTTTTTCTTTAATTTTGACTAACCTACTAACTGTTTGAATTTTTGCTTAAGCTAATTAAAACTTCATTCTGGCGATAGATTGAAGTATCACTGGTTGTGTGTTTCTCTTGTTTTGTTTGTATGTCAGGTACAGGGAGAGCTACTCCCATCTTATCCGAAGCTGACCAGAGAACTCTCAGGAGATTAAGAGCTGAAAGAGGGAAAGGTATTGTTGGAGAGGAAGAATCTGAGGAAGAATATCACGAGATGGAAGGAGATCCATCTAATCCCAATCCACCACAGAGGAGAGTGTTGGCATCCTACACTTTTGCAAATCCCAGACACTGTGGAAGCAGCATCTTAACTCCCAATGTCAATGCAAACAATTTTGAGCTAAAACCACAACTCATTACACTTGTCCAGAACAATTGTTCCTATGGAGGCAGCCCATTGGAAGATCCCAACCAGCATCTATCTACCTTTTTAAGGATTTGTGACACTGTCAAATCCAATGGCGTGAATCCTGAAACTTACAAGATTTTGTTGTTCCCGTTCACATTAAGGGACAAGGCTGCACAATGGCTTGAAACTTTTTCCCAAGGAAGTATCACTAGTTGGGATGATTTGGTGACTAAGTTTCTAGCCAAATTCTACCCACCCCAAAGGATCATCAGGCTAAAAACTGAGGTGCAGACATTCACATAATTAGATGTCGAATCTTTGTATGAAGCATGGGAGAGGTATAAAGCCTTAATCAGAAAGTGTCCTCCAGAGATGTTCAATGAATGGGACGTGCTGCAGAATTTCTATGAAGGCCTGACATTGAAATCTCAAGAGGCATTAAATCACTCTGCTGGAGGTTCATTACAACTGATGAAAACTGCTGAGGAAGCCCAGAATCTTGTGGACATGGTGGCCAACAATCAATATTTCTTTGCTCATCAAAGAACCCGCCAACCATCACAGAGAAAAGGGGTACTAAAACTGGAAGGAGTAGACTCTATTTTGGCTCAAAACAAGATGATGCAACAACAAATTCAACAACAGTTTGAACAAATGGCCAAAAGGATTGACAGCCTTCAAGTAGCAGCTGTGAACACAAGTCACCCATCAACTGTATGGGTGCAGAATGAAGAAAGCCAAGAAGAGCAACAACAGGAACAAGTCCAGTACATGCACAACCAAAATTCTGGACAGAATGAACTAACTTGGAAACCTTGATAGACAAAATGTGGAAACACCAAGAAATGACAACCAAGAACCATGAAGCCTCCATGAAGAGCCTAGAGAGGCAGATTGGGCAAATCTCCTAGCAGATTTCTGTTGAGAGACCTTCAAGCTCACTACCAAGTGACACCATTCCTAATCCAAAAGAAGAGTGCAAAGCTGTACAACTACGGAGTGGAAAGACATTGATAGACAACAACAAGGAGGTAACCAAGAAGCCCTTGGATAACAACAAAAAATCATCAGAGAAAGGGGAAGCTAGAAATGAAGATGTGACAACAAGAAGAAATGCCCCAGAGAAGCTCAAAGAGAAAGACAACCAGCCACATAGTTCAAGGGAAGCGATTCCGGGACAGCAGCAAGTGGAGAAGAGCATTACACCTCCACTACCATACCCTCAGAGGCTCAGCAAAGAGACTAAGGACCAACACTTTCATAAGTTCCTTGACACTTTCAAGAAGCTAGAAATCAACATTTCCTTAGCTGAAGCATTGGAACAGATGCCCTTATATGCCAAGTTCTTGAAGGAAATCATCAACAAGAAAAAAAGTTGGCTGGAGAAGGAAACTGTGCTTCTCACTGAAGAATGTAGTGCGCTCATCAGAAAAGGACTTCCCCCCAAAGTAGAAGACCCCGGAGGTTTCTTCCTACCTTGCACACTTGGAAATCTACTCATCAACAAGGGGATGTGTGACTTAGGAGCAAGCATAAATTTAATTCCATCATCCTTAGTGAAAAAGCTTGGCATAGAAGAGGTGAAACCAATACAGATGTCTTTAGAATTGGTGGACCAGTCAGTAGTATACCCCGAAGGAGTGATTGAAAACCTTTTAGTTAAGGTTGACAAGTTCATTTTTCCTGCGGACTTTGTAATACTGAACACTGAAGAAGAAGAAAACAATTCAATCATCTTGGGAAGGCCATTTTTAGCCACTGCAAGAGCCATCATAGATGTAGAGCAAGGAGAATTAACCCTCAGGATGCATGATGAGAGTATCACTCTGAGTGTACTACCAGAAGCACAGTTCAATCATAAAAAAAAGGATGATACAGAAAATAAAGAAAATCTACAATGGAAGGAGGCAATCAACAAGACAGACAACAACTGCCCTCCCAAGCAAGAGATAAATGATTCAACAAATCAAAGAAGGAAAGAATCTATGCAAAATAATGAAGAAGTTCAAGAGGACATTGTAGTGTTAGCCACTAAGAAGAGAAATCTCCAAGGTAAACCTACGGCCAAAGAAGAAAGGTCAACAAAAGGAAGGAAGAAACACAAGAACAAAACAAAAAGGGGTTGGAAGAACAGAAAGATTCCAACAGAAGGGCTTTCCAAAGGTGATAAAGTGCAATTGATCTATCAACAACTGGGAGCAAGCCAACAGACTGATGATTACTACACTGTCGGCAATATACTTTCATTAGAGCATGCTGAAATTGAACATCAAGGAACAAAGAGGAGGATCATAGTCAAGGGGGACAAGTTGAGGCACTACAATCATCAACCACCATAAAAAAAAGCTCCAGTGTCAAGCTAGTGACAATAAAAGAGCGCTCCATGTGCGGCAACCCATGATTTAAGATTTCTGTCGTTTTTAATTCAATAAGCTATGATCACCCTAGCATGATTTTTTTTTATGAACGTACTTAATGAATGCATGCACTGTTTTGAAACATATGCCAAGACTTCTAAGTTTGGTGTACCTTCAAGTACACCAAATCAGTTTTTCAAACACTCTTAGACCATATACTTAGTCATCCAGATGAAGTATATGACCAAACATTAAGTTTGGTGTCTGCATATGTAGATGTTTTTCGGAAGATCATTTCTTATTCATGAAATTAAAATCATGCACCGATGATCATACGTTGTTACCTTCTAGGACCTTATAATTAAAAAGGAATTATATTCTGTGATGAAGGCATCAATTGTGATTAACTGCTGGCATTCTGCATTTACCCCTTAACAAGAGACAAGTTTGGTGCTCATCAAACCTTGATGCACCAATTAAGGGACACAATTGATTCCTCATAAAAAAAAATTTTTTTAAAAGCATTTCTTATAAATATTTAACCAAGAGTGACATTGAGATTTCAAGAACACTAGTTGGAGGAAGAAACACTTTAGACGATATGACCAAACATTAAGTTTGGTGTCCTCCAAGAAAAAAAAGAGAAAAGTCATGGTTAAAATAGATATAAGAAATGAGAGTTCACATAGTTGTTTAATAAGCCTTCTTGCCATAATTTGATAATGTTTAACTTTGTTGTCTTGTTGTGATGGTTAGGTGGTCAAAGAATACTCAATGAAAGAGACAAGACAAGGGGGAGCTTAGCATGAGGACAAAATCCCATCACATGCTTCAAAAAGTGAATCTGCACACTCATTGGAAAAAGCACGTTGAAGACCATTTAAGAAGCAAGTTTTGTCCTCATCCAACCTTACATGCACACCTTTGATTTGCAAAGTATCCAATTGCATTCCAACCCTCCATTGTTCAATTAAATGATTATAAAACACCACCTTCAAGCCATGCACATAAACGAAAAGGTTGCACACTCCCTGCACTCCAACCATTCAAACTCCAATTCGTCCATCATTCTTCATCATATAAGCTCAACCTCAAATATTTTCTCTGCCAAAAACACATCAAAATCTCCAACTTTCTTCATACTCCCTCTAACCTCAAAAAGATCAGCCAATCAAGCAATCATGGCATCCTCCTCAAGAATCAAATGAAGAAAAGGAAAAGAGCCCGAGGTGGAAGAGAGTACATCGGAATATGACCGATGGAGATTTAGATCTTGGTACCATCAACTACAACTTAAATGGATGAATCAGAAGAAGATATATCCAGAGGTTCCACTTCTATTACCGGACGATGAGTGCCAAGAAATGAAAGCCAAGATTAGGAAGAGGAGGTGGGAAGAGCTCATTTCACCAATCACCAGGATCAATGCGAACATCATATGGGAATTCTATGCTAATACCCCAAGGACCGAGATGAATCAAGCTCCAACTTACAAGAGTTATGTGCGGGTGACTGAAGTAGATTTTAGCCCAAATACTATCATGAAAGTATTGAAACTGAGGGCAGCCCATTTTGATAAGCCAGGATACCATCAAAGGCTAAATGAAGAGCAAGACTATGATGAGATTGCCAGTGAAATTAGTGTAGTCAACATGGAGTGGGTCGGAACTACTAAAAACAAGTACAAGTACTTGAGAAGAGGAGATCTCACCCCTGAAGCAAAATGTTGGTATGAGCTAATGAAGAGATCAATCTTAGGCACAGTAAACAACTCGGAGGTCAATAAGAAGAGAGCTATCATGTTATATTGCATAATAATGGGAGGAGAAGTGAAGGTCCATGAGATCATTGCAAATGACATTCAAAGGATAGCAGAGAAAAATTCGGCCGAAGGGTGGCTACACTACCCGAGCACCATTATGCGTTTATGCATGAAAGCCAAAGTGCCAATGGAGGAGGAAAATCCAACATGGTTGAACCCGGGCATGCCTATAACCATTGAAAGAATGATGATTGTTACTGAAGCACAGCAGAGCCGAAGACTACCAAGAAGAAGGCGAAGAAATGAACCAATGGAGGAAGAAGAGGCACAAGAGGAAGAGGAACAGCAACACATTCCACCATATAACAATCTGGATATGACTCAGATGCAGGAAGCAATTGGAAGATTATCACAACAGTACATGAGAATTCAAGAAAGGCAAGAAGAATACCATTCACAATACATGAAACACCAACAAGAGCAAGAAGAAAGGCAGCTGAAAATGATGAACCAACAAAGTGAGTTTGAGTCAAAATTCTTCGTGATGCAAGAGGAGCAGGCTTTTTAATCTGACGAATCATTTGGAAAGTTGGCACAAATGCAAGCTGAAAATATGAGGGCTCTCAAGGAGTTCACAGCCGTTCAAGATGCAAGATATGAAGTCCAAGCTGATTACAACATAAACAGTCAAATTAAATTGAACTATATTGGAGAGCATCTGCACAACATGGATCCAGCGTTTCCAACTTTCGATGAGTTCTTCAAAGGGAAAAGTGAGATAGAAGTGAACAAGGCCATGAGACTTGAAGATAGAGTAGAAGAGACGATGAATAAAGTTAGGTTCTGGCGGGGTCAACAGACAACAGACATGGACACAGGGAACACCAACACCCAAGCAAATGAAAGAAGCAAGAAAAAGCATGATACATGAAAGGTGGACCTGCTCCTTGTTCATTACTACAAAGAAAGCATGCATCATTTCTGTATAAAGTAGTCTTTGCATCTTTAGTAGTCATTTTAGTTAATAGTCTTTGCATTATGTTTGTTTTTTTAAAATAAGTAAGCTAGTCTACGTGTGTGCTTGTGTGTTTACTTTCACTTAACTAATGCATGCTTTGTCCCCTGCATCTTTTCAATTCAATAAAAGAAATGTTTGAAACATGAAGTAAGATGGTTCATTGCTAGCTAGAAGTCAAATAATAGTAAGTGGAGGTATGAATGTGTGATTGTGTGGCAACTTACTATTAGTGAATAAAAGGAATAAACTGTTCTCTTTTTAAGAAGAAAGTAGTTCACTGTCTATGGATCTCAACAAAATAAAAGTCCTTGGATGAAAATAAAAACAAAAAAAGAAAAGAAAAAGCCAAAAGTGGCAACAGAACAAAAAGAAAAAAAAAAGAAACAAAGCTAGACACCAATAGCTTGAACCTTAGAATATATGCATGTGGTGTCTTTGTACTAGGATCTGCTTGGACTATTAAGTTCTTTGGAGTGCATCAACACTTGGTAACTTGGGTTAACTAACCCGGGATTATCAACTGAAAGTCCACTATCAAGAGCAACCTGGCTACAAGACATTTAGTAACCCAAAGAGGTGCTGGGCATCAATATTCTAAGAAGGCATGTGAGCCAAGTGTCTAAAGTGAATAATGTGTCAAGCATAAATAAAGAAAAGAGCTTGTTACACATGACACTGAACTAAAGTTTATAAAGAAAAGAATTCAGTAAACAAGGACAAAGGAATAATGAGAGGTCATAGCAGTGTGTTGCTTGATGCTTAGAGAGAACTTTCTAGGCCTACTTGTCAATAAGAAGTGAGTAGTTACATATCTGCATAAAACCCCATGAGCTACCAATAATACTCTGCTAACATGAGCATTCTCTTTTGTTTTCATTCTTTCTTCTTAATAATTCTGTTCTTGCTAGGGACAAGCAAGTTTTAAGTTTGGTGTTGTGATGACAAGTCATCTTAGCCTGGTTTCACTAGTCTTTTTCCTTTGTTTTCATTTAGTTTTATGCACTTTCTTAAGCCATAAGTAAGCCAATTGGGTTGAATTTCATGTTTCCTTTGATTCAATCAACCATGGATAAATTGATACATTTTCATGAGTTTTTGTACCATAATTGCTCATGTGACATGAAGGAGAACAACTCTCATGATTATGGCATAGCTTTGATACAATTGTTGATTGATGATAGGTGGAATAAAGCTTGCAAGAAGGTTGCAAGAATGGGCTTGAAAAGAGGGATTCACGTTTGAGCTAACGTTTGCCTCAAACGTTAACTCAAACGTGAGAAGAAGATGAAGAACACCCTGGAGAAGAGCCAACGTTTGCGCCAACGTTTGCCTCAAACGTTGAGGCAAACGTTGGCTGAAGATGAAGCATGGGAAGGCAACGTTTGCGCCAACGTTTGCCTCAAACGTGAGGTCAAACGTTGGCGCCAAAAAGAATGAAAAAGAGCATCCAGGGGAAGCCAACGTTTGCGCCAACGTTTTCCTCAAACGTGAGGTCAAACGTTGGCCACATATTAGCAAGGAGGAGCACTCTGTTTAATGCCTTGGAAAAGCCAACGTTTGCGCCAACGTTTGCCTCAAACGTTGGGCCAAACGTTGGCCAAAAGTAATGCATGGGAGGAGCCATGTTTGAGCTCACGTTTGACCTCAAACATTGAGCCAAACGTGGATGACAGCAAATGGGCATCTGCATAATACCTCATACAAGAGACGTGTGAGTCAACGTTTGCCTCAAACGTTGACTCAAACGTGAATGGTTCATGGCCCGGTTCACAAGTGGATTTCTTCCCAACACCAAGAGAAATCAACGGAGGCTATTGTCAACCCAATTCCATCAAGACTAAAGGCCCAATTCAAGGCTTAATGATCATTTGAAGAAAGTGTATAAATAGCTTAGGATCTGAAGTTTTAAGAGAGCTTTTCTTTTAGTTTTGCTGAGTAGTTTTTGGAGAGCTTTTGGTTTTGAGTTGTTTTGAGTTTCTGAGTCTCGGGGAAGGAGAATTGAATTCTCTTCCTCTTAGTTTTCTTATTTTCAATTTCATTTACTTTTTGTTTGAATCTTGGGTGTTGGAGTATTGAAGGAATTCTGTTTCAATCTCACCCTGAGATCTCTCTGTTTTCTTTACTGCACTTTTTGAGAAATCAATATTTGAATTCCTTTCTTCTACTGCTTGATCTTTACTTTTCTTGCAATTGAATTCTAAATTTGGATCTAGGAAGGCATTGAGATCTAGACTTGGTTATCTAGTCTCTTGGGTCCTGAGATCTACATCTTTCAATTTCAATTTCCTTGTTTCGTTGCTACACCAAGATTATTGTTATTGTCATTTGAGATCCTGTTTAATTGAATCCATCTTTTATATTTCTGTTTGTTGAATTTTACCTTGCCTTGTTTAAATTCTGCAAATCCACTTCCCAATTCCCTTTATAATTCAAGTAATTCACATCTCTTGCTCTTTAAGATTCTGCAATTTACATTTCTTACGTTCTAAGTTTCTGCCATTTAATTTCTTGTTCTTTAAGATTCAGCACTTTTTATTTTTTGTTCACTTTAATTTCCTGCGAATCACCCACTCCCTTTTACATTCTATGCAATTTAATTCCTGCCAACACAATTTCACACAATCAACACTTGTTTGCTTGACTAATTCAACCACTAAACTAAAGTTGCTCAATCCTTCAATCCTTGTGGGATCGACCTCACTCCCGTAAGTTTTATTACTTGATGCGACCCGGTGCACTTGTCGGTGATTTTTGTGTCGGATCGTTTTTCGCACATCAATCTTTCTCCCTATTTTTCGAAAACCCACCCCCCTCTCCCTTTATATATAGGTTCGGCCTCCCTCCCCTCCCATCCACCATTGCACCTAGCTCTCCTTCTCTCCCTCTCCTTTCTTTTCTTTTGCTTGAGGATAAGCAAACCTCTAAGTTTGGTGTGCTTATCCGTGATCACTAAGATCATGGATCCTAAAGGAAAACAACCCACTCCAAGAGGCAAGAAAGAGAGTGTTCCAAAACCACTTTGGAATCAAGGGAAGTTCTTAACTAAAGAACATTCAGACCATTATTACAAAATAATGGGTCTAAGATCAGTGATCCCGGAAGTCAGTCCTAATCAACTCAAAAGAGAAGATCTCAAACCAATCGCCAGAGGATGGCTGGACTTCATTGGGCATTCTCTGCTGCCTACTAGCAACCGTTCTGAAGTCACTATTAGAAGAGCAGTGATGATCCATTACATCATGATGGAAAAAGAAGTGAAAGTTCATCAACTGATTTCAACTGAATTTTACAAAATTGCAAATAAAAATTCCAAAGATGCCAGGCTGGCTTATCCAAGCTTGATTTCTATGCTCAGCAAGGACGCGACTTAAGGGAATTGAAGCGCTAGAAATTATCTCTTGAAGGACCAAGCACCCCACAGATTAGAGGAACATCCACTCCCCAAAACAAAGGTTGTTAAATTCCAATCTTAGCCTTAACTCTGTGATAACTGTTCTTATTCTAGTTTTACCTTAGGAGTCATATAGTAGTAATTAGTATCTATATTTTTGATTTTATCTCCAATTAAGCTATAATTTAATTTTCTCATCATCATCAAACATGAATAAAATAGAAGAATTTCTTTAGAATAAGAGGCAATAATTTTTGAGTTTTTAATAAGAACATTCTAATTATTTACATGTGGTGGCAATGCTTTCTGTCTTCTGAATGAATGCTTGAACAGTGCATAGGTCTTTTGAATTTGATGTTTAAGACTGTTAAATGTGTTGGCTCTTGAAAGAATGATAAACATGAGACATGTTATTTGATAATCTAAAAAATCATAAAAATGATTCTTGAAGCAAGAAAAAGCAGCAAAGAACAAAGCTTGCAGAAAAAAAAATAGAAAGAAAAAGAAAAGCAAGCAGAAAAAGCCAAAAGCTCTTAAAACCAAGAGGCAAGAGCAAAAAGCCAATAACCCTTAAAACCAAAAGGCAAGGGCAAATAAAAAGGATCCCAAAGCTTTGAGCATCAGTGGATAGGAGGGCCTAAAGGAATAAAACCCTGGCCTAAGCGGCTAAACCAAGTTGTCCCTAACCATGTGCTTGTGGCGTGTAGGTGTCAAGTGAAAACTTGAGACTGAACGGTTAAAGTCAAGGTCCAAAGAAAAAAGAAGAGTATGCTTAAGAACTCTGGACATCTCTAATTGGGGACTTTAGCAAAGCTGAGTCACAATCTGAAAAAGTTCACCCAATTATGTGTCTGTGGCATTTATGTATCCGGTGGTAATACTGGAAAATAAAGTGCTTTGGCCACGACCAAGACTCATAAAGTAGCTATGTTCAAGAATCAACATACTGAACTAGGAGAATCAATATCACTATCTAAATTCTGAGTTCCTATAGATGCCAATCACTCTGAGCTTCAATGGATAAAGTGAGATGCCAAAACTGTTCAGAAGCAAAAAGCTACTAGTCCTGCTCATCTAATTAGAATCTGAGCTTCACTCAAAAACTCTGAGATATTATTGCTTCTTCATTTATCTGTATTCTATTTTATTTATCTAGTTGCTTGAGGACAAGCAACAGTTTAAGTTTGGTGTTGTGATGAGCGGATATTTTATACGCTTTTTGGGGTTAATTTCATATAGCTTTTAGTGTGTTTTAGTTAGTTTTTAGTTTATTTTTAGTAGTTTTTAGGCAAAATTCATATTTCTGGACTTTACTATGAGTTTGTGTATTTTTCTGTGATTTCAGGTATTTTCTGGCTGAAATTGAGGGAGCTGAGCAAAAATCTGATTCAGGCTGAAAAAGGACTGCTGATGCTGTTGGAGTCTGACCTCCCTGCACTCAAAATGGATTTTCTGGAGCTACAGAACTCCAAATGGCGCGCTTCTAATTGCGTTGGAAATTAGACATCCAGGGATTTCCAGCAATATATAATAGTCCATACTTTGCTCAAGGATAGATGACGTATACTGGTGTTCAACGCCAGTTCCATGCTGCTGTCTGGCGTCCAGCGTCGAAAACAAGTTACAAAGTGGAGTTCAACGCCAGAAACAGGTTACAACCTGGCGTTGAACGCCCAAAATTGCCCAGGCACGTGAGAAGCTTTAGTCTCAGCCCCAGCACACACCAAGTGGGCCCCAGAAGTGGATTTCTGCACTATCTATCATAGTCTACTCATTTTCTGTAAACCTAGGTTACTATTTTAGTATTTAAACAACTTTTAGAGACTTGTTTTGTATCTCATGACATTTTCAGATCTAAACTTTGTACCTTTTTGACGGCATGAGTCTCTAAACTCCATTGTTGGGGGTGAGGAGCTCTGCTGTGCCTCGATAAGTTAATGCCAGTATTTGTGTTTTCTATTCAATCATGTTTGTTCATCTCTAAGATATTCATTTGCGCCTTATTATGATGAATGTGATGATCCGTGACACTCATCACCATTCTCAACCTATGAACGTGTGTCTGACAACCGCCTCCGTTCTACATTAGATTGAATGAGTATCTCTTAGATTCCTTAATCGAAATCTCCGTGGTATAAGCTAGAATCCATTGGCAGCGTCCTTGAGAATCCGGAAACTCTAAACCTTGTCTGTGGTATTCCTAGTAGGATTCTGGGATTGGATAACTATAACGAGCTTCAAACTCGCGAGTGCTGGGCGTAGTGACAGACGCAAAAGGATAGCGAATCCTATTCCGGTATGATCGAAAACCTACAGATGATTAGCCGTGCGGTGACAGCGCACCTGGACCATTTTCACTGAAAGGAAGGATGGTAGCCATTGACAATGGTGATCCTCCAACACACAGCTTGCCATAGGAGGGACGTGCGTGCGTGAAGAAGAAGATAGAGAGAAAGCAGAGATTCAAAAGGCAAAGCATCTCCAAAACTCCAACATATTCTCATTTACTACATAACAAGTAACCTTTAATTCATGCTCTCTTATTCATTTGCAAGTCAATTGATAACCACTAATTAATATCCTGACTAAGAGTTGCAAGATAACCATAGCTTGTTTCAAGCCAACAATCTCCGTGGGATCGACCCTTACTCACGTAAGGTATTACTTGGACGACCCAGTGCACTTGCTGGTTAGTTGTGCGGAATTACATAGTGTGAAGTAATTTTCGTGCACCACTTAGACAGAAGCTTCAGAACCTCTTCTATTGCCTCCTCAGTAACCAGAATCTGCTTCCCTCTGAGGTTCACTACATCTAGGGAAGTTTTGAAGTAGTTGCAGTAGAATTCCCTAACCCAAGATGCATTAACCTCAGTCAGAGGTCTCTCCAAAAAGAACCAGCCTCTTTGTTTGATCTGATCAGAGGTATATTACTGGAGTTCTTCTGGGATCTTCAAAGTCCGCTCCAGGTATAGGTTCCTGGAGTTTGCAAACACCGGATACTTCAGCTCACAGTATCGGTTTGCAACCTTTTCTGGGTCAGTGGCAGGAAGTAGCTGGTCGGCCTTCTCCTACGGGGTAAAGGCTTTCTCCCACAAGGAGGCATCATGCATGAGGTCGATGATAGACACGGAGGCTTCGCCTCTTTTCCTTTTGCCAGTAGTGGCCTTGCCTTTTCCCCTTCTCTGGGAATCTGACATCTTGAAAAATAGAAAATCAGGATATAATAAAAATAGGAAAGCAAATAGGCAAATAATCAAAGAAAACACAAAGTGGCAAAGGAGCAATAGGATAAAGAATATGAGTTAAGTAAAATGTGCATTTAGGATTGTATATGAGTGAAAAGTCTGAAAAGAAGAAATCACAATCCAAAATGTAATTGAATGCAAGTTAAATAGAAAAATTAACATCACGCCTTGGTTAGAATGTTAAAAGAAAGTGAAAGAAAAGCAAAAAGAAAAAGAAGTTTTGAAAAGGTTAGGTTGGTTAGAGTTAAAATTAGTGAATTAGTGAAAAATGGGTTAAAGTAAGAGGCATAATGAAAATAGTCCAAGTAACAAGTAATCACAGGTAGAAGCTATAGGTAACTCATGTTCACACAAGTAAAACAGTTTGATGATGATTCAAATAGAGATAAAGAAAGTAAAAATAGGAATCAAACATCAAAATTGCAGTTTGGGAACCAGGAAATCAAAGAGGATAAGAATGCATGCCCTGGCATTCATGAATGGTTTGGTTAAAGCAGAGGAAAACAGAGTTCAAGATTCCAAAATCAAAACATGAATGAAAGTCAAAAAGATTTATAAAAAATTTGGGCAGCATTCCGGCTAAAATTGGATTTTCCCAGAAAATAAACAACAATCAAATAGCTCATATGAATTAAAAAAAATCAAGCTGCAGTTACATATAATGAATATAAGCATGAAAATTCAGTGTAAAGAGCAGCAATATACAAGAAATACAGCATATGAACAAGATCACAGCAGCAGTAGATTCACAAATTTGATAAAACAGAAACATGAACAGTGCAAGTAAACAGACCTAAATCCACTAACCACATCATAGGCTACCTAACAACCTAAAATCCACTACAACATGCATATCTAACTAGCCTAAACATGAACATAAACGGAAAAATAAGAATAACTACGAATGGATAAAAGGGATTGCGTGTTGCGGAGAGGTGGTGTTGCTGGTGGAAGGGGGGTTGTGGTTGGGACGGTTGGCGGTGGTGGGTGGTGGCGCGGTGGTGAGCAGTGGCGGAGGAGGAGGAAGAAAGAAGAAAGAAGAAGAAAGAAGGGGGAAGGAGGAAGGGGGGTAGGTGGCGGCGGCGTCTGGGTGGTCGGCGGCGTCTGGGTGGTGGCGCGGTGGTGGCTGGGTGGTGGTGGTTGAGGGTTGGGGGAGAAGAGAGGGAGAAGAAGAGTTGGGGGGTGTCGCGACTGATGGGGTTTCGCGTGACTAGGGGGGTTATATTTTTGAATCCACGCGGCGGCGTGGGGCACGCGATCGCGTGGCTGGAGCGAAAAAGGTGGTTGACGTGATCGCGTGGATGACATGATCTCACGGAGGGCAAAAAGAGTAAATGACGCGATCGCATGGGGCAGGCGATCGCGTCATTGGAATTTGTGCTAAACGCATGAATCCAGCGTCGTTTCAGCGCAACTCTCTGTCTCCTTGGGGGTGTTCGTGCAATCCATGCGACGCGGTCGCGTCGCTCACGCGGTCGCGTCGGATTGATTGTGTGCAAGTGACGCGATCGCATGGGGCATGCGATCGCGTGGGCCATTTTGTGCTAGACGCACAATGGCCGCACGATTCCAGCCCAACTCTCTGGACGTTGGATCTTTACGCCGATCTCCAGGTCACGCGGTCGCGTGGGTGACGCGGTCGCGTGGGAAGTGTAGTTCGCCATTTGACGCGATCGCATGGATGATGCGGTCGCATCGCGCACCCTTTTTTTTGTTTTTTATGCAGTATGCAGAATGTAATGCTTAATGTATATGCTATGCATGATTCCAGGTTCAATAAAATAAAAATAAAATTCAAAAACAAACAAAACAAAATAAAATTAAAATTGCAAGAGGAACAATCATACTATGGTGGGTTGTCTCCCACCTAGCACTTTTAGTTAAAGTCCTTAAGTTGGACATTGGAGGAGCTTCCTGTTATGGCGGCTTATGCTTAAATTCATCCAAAAATCTCCACCAATGCTTGGAATGGCAATAGCCTCCGGGGTCCCAAACTAGGCATGTAAAGCTTCTGAGCAGCTTCAAATAGAGTCTCAGGCTCCCGGGGTGATGAATATCAGAATATTTTCCAGGATCCCAAACTTTGGTTCTAAATTCGCCTTCGTTTTGATCTATATTTTTCCATCCGGGCGGTTTAGAAAGTAGATTCTCACCATAGTGACCAAAAGTTTTCCGAGATCCATTCAATTAAGCATGATACCAATCCATGCATTTCAAGTTGAAGTGTGGAACCTTATTGAACCTTGTACACCAGCTCTGAGCACGAGCCATTTTCCTCTTACTCTTAAAGCCACAGAGAGCTCTAAGCTGGCAATCTGTTTCAAGTAAACCATATTCAAGTGGAAAAATACAGTTAAAGGTTAAGGATTGTACCCACTTGAAGCTTGTATTGGGTGGTAATGGCCTTGGGGTAGGTGATTCCAATGGTTCTGTGAGTTCTACTCCCTTGTGTTCTTCTGTGAATTCCTCCATTTCCTTGTAAGGTTCTTCAAATGCATCTGAGTCCTGGTCAAAGTCTTCTATGTCTTCCTCATCACTTGAGTCATAGATTGGAGGTTGGGAGAAATCTACCTCTGCATCATCTTCGTATTCATTTGGGGAAGATTCTTCGATCTCAGAGAATTCACTTGCGGATGCAAGTTCATTACTAAGAGGGCTTGACTTGCGACTATCATCATCAAGGGAATTTGTGTCCTGGGTTATTCCGTCTAGTTCTTCATAAACTACTTGCCTTGGGGGTTCTGCAATATCCTCCTTAGCATTAACTGTAACATCCTTGGCGGAGTTCTCCTTAACTCTGGATTCCCATGGAGGTTCAGCATCTCCTTGTCCACTGGAGTTTCTAGTGTCTCCTTCATGCTACGCTCTTCATTAGATTGTCCACATGGGGCTGTGGTTGGTCTTTGAATGTTCGCGCGTCTAGAAGCTAATTGAATTACTGCTTGCTCCAGTTGTCGAATGGTTGTTTGAAGTTTCTTTACTGTTGCCTTGAGGCGAACCTCTGATTCTCGGGGTGATGGATTTGGACATGAGACATAGGGAAGTGGTGGTGCTTGGGAGTGATTGGATTGGAACTGGGGTAGGAAAAGATCATACGGTGGTGAATGGTGAAGAGAAGCTTGTGAGTGTGGTGGTTCGAGGTTATGTTGAGAGGTTGGTCTATAGGCACGGGGTGGGGCTTGTTGGTAGTTACAAGGTTGTCCACCATATCTATCAGACTTAGTTATTCTTATCAACAACAATGAAAGTTGAATCTTAATTTCACTTAGTCAACCTTTACTAAAGTAAAGGAAAGTCAAGGGACTAATTAGTTTGATAGTCGAATCCTATTTATTTTCTAAGAAAAGGTTGGGATTATTGAAACTTGATGTGTATTTTCGGAAAACGAATTCCTAACACACAAAACTCACCGGCAAGTGCACCGGGTCGCATCAAGTAATAAAACTCACGGGAGTGAGGTCGATCCCACAGGGATTGAAGGATTGAGCAATTTTAGTTTAGTGGTTGATTTAGTCAAGTGAATCAAGAGTTGATTTGAGTGGTTTGTATTCGACAGAAGCTAAATTGCATGAAATTAAAAGGGAGAGGGACAATTGCAGTAACTTAAAGAGCAGAGAAGGTAAATGTGCTGAATCTTAAAGAGCAAGAAATTAAATGGCAGAAACTTAGAATGCAAGAAATGTAAATTGCAGAATCTTAAAGTGCAAGAAATGTAAATGGCTTGAATTGTAAAGGGAATTGAGAAGTGGATTTGCAAAATTTAAACAAGGAAAAGTAAATTGCATTAATCAGACAAGTAGAAAGTGACTTGAATTGAACCGGATCTAAAACGGAAATGTAAATGAACTTGATAAGCTTTAAACAGAGAATTTAAAATGCAAACTCCAGATCTCAGGACCCAAGAGACTAGATAACCGAGTCTAGATCTCTATGCCTTCCTAGATCCAAATGTAGAATTCAATTGCAAGAAATAGAGAAAAGTAAATAGCAGAATGAGTAGAAGAAGTGACAATGAACAGAAATTTAAATTCAATTATGCAGCAAAGAAAACAGAGAGATATCAGGATGAGATTGAAACAGAATTCCTTCAATTCTCCAACCCAAGATCCAAGACAAATGTAATTGAAATTGAAATTGAAAACAAGAAAACTAAGAGGAAGAGAATTCAATTCTCCTACTCCGAAACTCAGAAACTCCAAACAACTCAAAACCAAAAGCTCTCCAAAAACTACTCAGCAAAAGTAAAAGGAAAAGCTCTCCTAAAACTTAAATCCTAAGCTATTTATACACTTTCTTCAAATGGTCTTCAAGCCTTGAATTGGGCCTTTGAACTTGATGGAATTGGGTTGATAAAAGCCTCTGATGATTGCTCTTGGAGTTGGAGAGAAACCCATTGTGAACCGGGCCAAGAATCATAAAAGCTTGAGTAAAAGTTTGAGGCAAACTTTTACTCAAACTTTTTATACCAGCTGCCCTCATTTGCTGCTACCAATGTTTGGGCTAAAGTTTGAGGTCAAACTTTAGGCCAAACGTTGGTCCCCTTGTGTATATGTGTGGTGCCAACGTTTGCCAAAAAGCTTGAGGCAAACGTTGGGTGCAAGCTTTTCTCCTCCAGGGTGTTGGTTTTGTGATGCCAACGTTTGCCAAAAAGTTTGAGGCAAACGTTGGCTCAAACATTTTCCTCTGGGGTGTTTTCAACTCTTCCAAAAGTTTGAGCTAAAGTTTGAGGCAAACTTTGGCTCAAGCTTTTTGTTCTCTCTTGCTCCTAGCCATTCCGGCTTTCTTCAACCTTCTTCAAAACTCTTTTCACCTATCATCAATCAATCAAAACAATCAAAGCTATGCCCCAAATCATGAGATTATGTTTCTTTCATAATATATGACAATTATAGCACAAAATCTCATGAAAGTGCATTAATTCATCTATGGTTGATTGAATCAAAAGAAACATGGAAATCTACCCAATTGGCTTGCTTATGGCTTAAGAAAGTGCATAAAATCAATTGAAAACAAAAGAAAAAGAATAGTGAAAATAGGCTAAGATGACTTGTCATCAAAGCTCAGTTCAATTAGCAATGATAACAGTTATCAATTATGTTGAGATAAGATAACTCCTGAGTTACTACTTTCTTAACCAAGACCAAAAGAGGAAAAAGTAAATTTGCTGGAATAAAAATGCCTTCAGATGTAAAGCAACAATAACATAAATTAAAGAAAGCAATCATGAATTGAAATACCTCAAATAACATTAATAAGGGAAATTATAATCTAACATGAAGAGTTCATAAACTAAATTAGAAGAATAAATAAAAATAAAGAACCTGGGATTGAGAGTCACTCCTAAAACTAAGAGAAGTCCTAAATCCTATGAAAGAGAGAGGAGAGCACCTCTCTCAAAACTAGATCTAAATCATGGAAAGTAACTAAATTGGCGTGCTCTCCCTGAATGGATGCATTCCCTCACTTCATAACCTCTGGTCTATGCCTTCTGGACTTGGATTTGGACCAAAAAGGGCTTCAAAAATCGCTGGGAGCATTTTCTGCAATTTCTGGTGCGTGGCCTCTGTCACGCGTCCGCGTGGGTCACGTGGTCGCGTCGTTCGGAGCTTTTCCTTGCCACGCGGTCGCGTCAGTCATGCGACCGCGTCATACGTTCTGCTTAAGGCGCGCGGTCGCGTTAGTCATGCAGCCGCATCGCTGTTGATTCGCGCTTGGCACGCGATCGCGTCGTCCATGCGATCGCGCGGATGCCAGTTTCTTCAAGGACTCCGTTTTGTGCTTTCTTTCCATTTTTGTATGTTTCCTTTCCATCCTTTGAGTCATTCTTGCCTTAGAAGATCTGAAACTACTCAACACACTAATCACGGCATCGAATGGAAATAAAAAGTAATTAAAATAATTAATTTTAAAGCATAGGAAACATGTTTTTCACATACATCACATAATAAGGAAGGAGAAGTAAAACCATGCAATTAATATGAATAAGTGGGTGAAGGATTGAATAAATCACTCAAATTAAGCACAAAATATATCATAAAATGTGGGTTTATCAGAGTGCTAGGAGGAGTTTCAGTAATTCTCTTACCCAGCTGATCCACTTGTGCCTCCAAATTCCTAATGGAGGATCTTGTTTCATTCATGAAACTTAAACTTAGTGTGATCTTAGATAGATCAGAGACTATAGGCCAGAAAGACTTTGCTCAGAGTTCTCTGTTTGTTGCTGAGAAGATGATGGAAAAGGTTTGCTATTGCTAAACCTATTTCTTCCACCATTTTTATTGTTGAAGCCTTGATTAGGCTTCTGTTGATCCTTCCATGAGAGGTTATGATGATTCCTCCATGAAGGATTGTAAGTGTTTCCATCGGAATCTCTCATGTAATTCACTTCTTCCATTCCAAGATTCTCAGGATCATAAGCTTCTTCTTCAGAGGAAGCTTCCTTAGTACTGCCTGTTGCAGCTTGCATTCCAAACAGACTCTGAGAAATCATATTGACTTGCTGAGTCAATATTTTGTTCTGTGCCAATATGGCATTCAGAGTATCGATCTCAAGAACTCCTTTCTTCTGAGTTGTCCCATTATTCACAGGATTCCTTTCAGAAGTGTACATGAACTGGTTATTTGCAACCATTTTAATGAGTTCCTGAGCTTCTTCAGGCGTCTTCTTCAGATGAAGAGATTCACCAGCAGAGTTGTCCAATGACATATTGGACAGTTCAAACAGACCATGATAGAATATGCATATGATGCTCCATTCTGAAAGCATGCCAGAAGGACACCTTCTGATCAACTGCTTGTATCTTTCCCAAGTGGTGCACGAAATTGTGATTCTCACTTTTCACAACTCCACACAACTAACCATCAAGTGCACTAGGTCATCCAAGTAATACCTTATGTGAGTAAGGGTCGATCCCGCGGAGATTGTTGGCTTGAAGCAATCTATGGTTTTCTTGTAAATCTTAGTCAGGAGATTAATTATGATTATTAGTTTGAATTGCGAAAAATAAAAGAGCATGAAATAAATACTTGTTATGCAGTAATGGAGAATATGTTGGAGTTTTGGAGATGCTTTATCTTCTGAATCTCTGCTTTCCCCCTGTCTTCTTCTTCACGCACGCAAGGTTCCTCCTATGGCAAGCTGTGTGTTGGTGGATCACCGTTGTCAATGGCTACCATCCATCCTCTCAGTGAAAATGGTCTCAGATACGCTGTCACCGCACGGCTAATCATCTGTTGGTTCTAACTTATGCTGGAATAGGATCCATTTATCCTTTTGCGTCTGTCACTACGCCCAACCCTTGTGAGTTTGAAGCTCGTCACAGTCATTCAAACCCTGAATCCTACTCGGAATACCACAGACAAGGTTTAGACTTTCTGGATTCTCAAGAATGCTGCCAATGGATTCTAGCTTATACCATGAAGATTCTGATTAAGGAATCCAAGAGATACTCATTCAATCGAAGGTAGAACGGAAGTGGTTGTCAGGCACGCGTTCATAGATTGAGAATGGTGATGAGTGTCACGGATCATCACATTCATCATATTGAAGAGCGAATGAACATCTTAGATAGAAACAAGCGTGTTTGAATAGAAAACAGAAATAATTAAATTAATTTATCGAGACACAGCAGAGCTCCTCACCCCCAACAATGGAGTTTAGAGACTCATGCCGTAGAGATATGATGAGCGGATAATTTATACGCTTTTTGGCATTATTTTTACATAGTTTTCAGTATGATTTAGTTAGTTTTTAGTATATTTTTATTAGTTTTTAATTAAAAATCACATTTCTAGACTTTACTATGAGTTTGTGTGTTTTTCTGTGATTTCAGGTAATTTCTGGCTGAAATTGAGGGACTTGAGCAAAAATCAGATTCAGAGATTGAAGAAGGACTGCAGATGCTGCTGGATTCTGACCTCCTTGCACTCAAAGTGGATTTTATGGAGCTACAGAACTCCAAATGGCACGCTCTCAATTGCGTTGGAAATTAGACATCCAGGGCTTTCCAGCAATATATAATAGTCCATACTTTTCCCGAGTTTACATGATGCAAATTGGCGTTCAACGCCAGTTCCATGCTGCATTCTGGAGTTAAACGCGAGAAACAGGTTGCAAAGTGGAGTTAAACGCCAGAAACAGGTTACAAACTGGCATTCAACTCCAAGAGAAGCCTCTACACGTATAAAGCTCCATGCTCAGCCCAAGCACACACCAAGTGGGCCCCGGAAGTGGATTTCTGCATCATTTACTTATCTTTGTAAACCCTAGTAACTAGTTTAGCATAAATAGGACTTTTTACTATTGTATTTACATCTTCGGAACATATTTTGATCATGTTTTGATGATTGAACCCTCCTTGGGAGGCTGGCCATTCGGCCATGCCTGGACCTTGTTCTTATGTATTTTCAACGGTAGAGTTTCTACACACCATAGATTAAGGTGTGGAGCTCTGCTGTTCCTCATGAATTAATACAAAGTACTATTGTTTCTCTATTCAATTCAAGCTTATTCCGATTCTAAGATATTCATTCGCACCTCAATATGAATGTGATGATCATGACAGTCATCATCATTCCCAACCAATGAACACGTGCCTGACAACCACTTCCGTTCTACCTTATATTGAATGAGTATCTCTGGGATTCCTTAATCAGAGTCTTTGTAATATAAGTTAGAATCCATGGACGGCCATTCTTGAGATCCGGAAAGTCTAAACCTTGTCTGTGGTATTCCGAGTAGGATCTGGGAAGGGATGGTTGCGACGAGCTTCAAACTCGCGAGTGCTGGGTGTAGTGACAGACGCAAAAGGATCAATGGATCCTATTCCAGTATGATCGAGAACCGACAGATGATTAGCCATGCAGTGACAGTGCATTGGACCATTTTCACTGAGAGGATAGGATGTAGCCATTGACAACAGTTTTGCCTAACATACAGCTTGCCATAGAAAGGAGTATGAATGATTGGATGAAGACAATAGGAAAGCAGAGGTTCAGGAGGAATGAACGTATCTCTATACGCTTATCTGAAATTCTCACCAATGAATTACATAAGTATCACTATTTTTATTTTACGTTTTATTTATATTTTAATTATCAATTCACCATAATCGATTAAATCCACCTGACTGAGATTTACAAGATGACCATAGCTTGCTTCAAGCCGACAATCTTCGTGGGATCGACCCTTACTCACGTAAGGTTTATTACTTGGACGACCCAATGCATTCTTTCATCATTAAAAATTTAAAAATCAAAAAAATATATTTTCCTTATCTCACTCATAATTTTCGAAAATTTGATTTGATTTAGTCAAAAGTTTTAAAAATTTAATTGTTTCTTATGAGTCAAATCAAATTTTCAATTTAAAAAATTCTATCTTTTTCAAATCTTTTTCAAAAGTCAAATCATTTTCATTTTTTCTTTCATATTTTCGAAAATTTCAAATTGATTTTCAAAAATCTTTTTCTTATTTTGTTTCATAATTTCAAAATCTTTACTAACAATTAATATGATTGATTCAAAAATTTTTAAGTTTGTTACTTGCCTATTAAGAAAGGTTCAATCTTTAAATTTTAAAATAAAATCTTTTAGTTTCTTGTTAGTCAAGTAATCAACTTTAATTCTCAAAATCAAATCTTTTTAAATTTATTTTTCAAATCTTTTTGAAAATAAATTTCAATCACATCTTTTTCAAAATCAATTTCAAAATCTTTCTAATTTCTTATCTTTTCAAAATTTGATTTTCAAATCTTTTTCAATTAACCACTTGACTTTTTGATTGATTCTTATCTTTTTCAAAACTACCTAACTAATTCTCTCTCTAATTTTCGAAAATCCCTCCCCTCTTTTTCAAAATTCCTTTTTAATTAACTAATTGTCTTAAAATTTTAATTTAATTTAATTTCATTTTTAATTTTCGAATTTTAAATTTAATTTTTAAATATTTTTATTTTTTTTTTAATTTTCGAAAATTCTTCTCTCTCACCTCCTCCTAATTATTTATTTATCTACTAACACTTCTCTTCTTCTTAAAAATTCAAACCCTCTCCCTCTTTTTGTTTTCGAATTTCTTTTCTTCTTCTACTCACATAAAGGAATCTCTATACTGTGACATAGAGGATTCCAAATTTTCTTTTCTGTTTTCTTCTTTTTCATATGAGCAGGAACAAGGATAAGAACATTCTTATTGAAGCTGATCCTGAACCTGAAAGAACTCTGAAGAGGAAGCTAAGGGAAGCTAAAGCACAACTCTCTGGAGAAAATCTGACAGAAATTTTCGAAAAAGAAGGAGACATGGCCAAAAATAATAACAATGCAAGGAAGATGCTTGGTGACTTTACTGCACCTAATTCCAATTTACATGGAAGAAGCATCTCAATCCCTGCCATTGGAGCAAACAATTTTGAGCTGAAACCTCAATTAGTTTCTCTGATGCAACAGAACTGCAAGTTTCATGGACTTCCATCCGAAGATCCCTTTCAGTTCTTAACTGAATTCTTGCAGATCTGTGATACTATTAAGACCAATGAGGTTAACCCCGAGGTCTACAGGCTTATGCTTTTCCCATTTGTTGTGAGAGACAGAGCTAGAATATGGTTGGACTCTCAACCTAAAGATAGCCTGAACTCTTGGGATAAGCTGGTCACGGCTTTCTTAGCCAAGTTCTTTCCTCCTCAAAAGCTTAGTAAGCTTAGAGTGGATGTTCAAACCTTCAGACAAAAAGAAGGTGAATCCCTCTATGAAGCTTGGGACAGATACAAGGAACTGACTAAAAAGTGTCCTTTTGACATGCTTTCAGAATGGACCATCCTGGATATATTCTATGATGGTGTGCCTGAATTATCTAAAATGTCATTGGACCATTTTGCAGGTGGATCCATTCACCTAAAGAAAACTCCTGCAGAAGCTCAAGAACTCATTGACATGGTTGCAAATAACCAGTTCATGTACACTTCTGAAAGAAATCCTATGAGTAATGGGACGCTTCAGAGGAAGGGAGTTATTGAAATTGATACTCTAAATGCCATATTGGCTCAGAATAAAATATTGAATTAGCAAGTCAATATGATCTCTCAGAGTCAGAATAAAATATTGTCGTCATGTAAAAACTCACAGTAGAGTGAGGTCGAATCCCACAGGGATTGATTGGTCAAGCAACTTTAATTGGAAGAATGTTCTAGTTGAGCTAAGCAGAAAGTGAGTTGAGAATTGCAGAAAATTAAATGGCGTGAAAGTAAATAGCAGAAAATAAATGACGGAAAGTAAATTGCAGAATCTTCAATGGGGAAGGGAAGTTTAGCATGAAAATAAATGGCAATAAGTAAAGAAAATGGGTAAGATCAGAAATGGGGAATTCATTGGGCTTAGGAGATGTTGCATTCTCCAGATCAAGTTTATTTTCATCTCTTCCTCAATCAATGCATTCATTGATCTCCTTGGCAATCTTAAGTGATTGAATTCCGATTCCTTGGTAATTCAATCTCTCAAATCAGATCAATAGCCAATTCCTTAGTCTAATTGCTCATGAGAAGAGATGAAGTGTGGTCACTGATTATACCACATGTATTTCCAAATCAAAGTATTGGGAGAATTATATGTCACCATATCCGTCCAAACTCCAATTTGGTCCAACATGAGAAAACATTTCTAGCATGATCTCTTCATCCCTTTTCCAAGGTTCAGAAGAGATCCAAGTATGAATAGCTTCTTTTCCATGATAACTACTCAATTGGATGAAGATTCAAAGCTTTCTAGTAAAATCAAGAGAAAAGAAAGAAGAAGGATTATGAAAACTATTATTGATCCATCAAATTACAACAGAGCTCCCTAACCCAATGAAAGGGGTTTAGTTATTCATGACTCTGGGAATCAAAAACAAAGATGGAGAGTACATTCTGAAATTTAAACTAGAAGTGCAGAGAAAGTAAAATACAGAGAGTAATTCTAATAATGCCCAAAAGCTCCCCCTTTCTAGTTCAAAGCTCTCCCTATTTATACTACTCTTCTAATCTTCTAGTTGGCTCTTCAAGTCTTGGATATGGGCTTTTGGATCTTGAGTTGAAGCAGTTATCTTTTTCAGTGGGCTCAGCTTTACTTGCAGAGAAAGTGTGAAGTAGGCAGGGACTTTAGCTTAGGGCGTTAGTGGTGATAACGTTAAGTGAAAATGTGGGGTTGAGAACGTTAGTGACAATCACCTTTTTCACTAACGTTCCTAACCCAAAGTGGTCCATGCTAACTTCAACGCTAGTGGCACTACCGTGACCACTAACATTGACCCTTAGCCCTTCGCAAACGTTACTGGGGTTTACCTTTTTCAATAACGTTGAGAGTACCCCTTTCTCCCTACGTTAGAGTTCACGTTAAGTTATGAGACATGCATTTTTCAATTTGTCCTTCAATTCATGTATAATTCTCATGAAATCATGTAAAATTCATAATGTTTGCTTGAATATAGATGTAAGTGATTATTTACCCAAAACTTGCTTATTTCCTAAGAAAATGCATGAAACTACGTTAAAACCATAAAGAAAAGGTCAGTGAAACTGGCCAAAATGCCCTGGCATCACAACACCAAACTTAAAGCTTGCTTGTCCCTAAGCAAGTACTGGAACAAGAGAATGATGAATGAAATGACAAGAGGAATGAATCATTATTGTGGAAGTCATATTCTTGGTTTTATGGGATTTCATGCATAGCAACTTAGGTTCATTCCTTTACTGGCTTTCAGACCTTTATCATGCCTTGGAATACTCACTTGATTGCACCCTTTGAGGCTTTTATTTATTGATCCCTTTGTCTTTCCAAGGTTTATCTCTTCCTTAGGCTAAGTGTTCTGTGAGGGGGCGACTCTTTAAGATAAGCTTTCAGCCAACACTCCCGAACCAGTTAGTTCAAGGTGCTAGGTGTTGAAATACCCCTAAGGACTTACTCCCTCAAGTCTCTCTCCCCCATACATGCACACCACAGGCACATGGTTTGTTATTTTCTTTCCTTGAGGTCTTGGTGTCCAGCACCTCTTTGGGTTACTAAATGTTCTGTAGCAAGGTTGCTCTTGATAGTGGATTTTCAGTTGATAATCCCGGGTTAGTTACCCTAAGTTACCAAGTGATGAAGCACTCCTAAGAACTTATTCATCCAAGCAGATCCTTGGTACAAGAGCACCACAGACACATCCCTCAAGTTTCAAGCCCTTGGTGCCTAGCCTTATTCTTTATTAACTTTTCTTTCTTTTTCAACCCTTATTGTTTTTTCCTTTTTTCTTATTAGGATCTTATTATTTAGCTAGTCTCATGGGGTGTGTTTCAAGTATATGATTCAGGACAGATAGTTGCCTTCCCACCTTATTGGTGAACCAACTTAGCTAAGTGATTACTACACCAAAAATTTAAGAACCTACTCCACAATTTGAACATCACTCTGGTCTTTCATAACATCTCTTTTTTTTTATTTAGCTTAAAAGGACAAGCATACAATAAGCAAGATGAAAATGAAAACAGGCAACTTGACTAGCAAGCATAGACCTAAGCAAAAACAAACTTAAAGACAGAATTGAAAATTCATAAGCTACTATGGAAGCATGTTCTATTTCATACATGATTTTCCTTATTTAAAAGACTTGAAAAAGAAAGATGGAACAATGAGGGAACTCCACCACCTTTTACTCATGGGGTTGTTCGCGCTCTCCTTCTTGTTTGTCCTCTTTGTGTCCACTTGTGCTTCCTTGCATACATGCCAGTCTAGCTTTTTTCCAATCTTCAAGTGCCTTCCTTACTGATTCATGACTCTTTTCTACCCTCTCTCTTTCTTCTCGTGCTAATTCATCCTTCACTTCTTCATAGCTTATGATTCCCGGATGTAGTATAGGCAGTTGTTCGACTATGTATCCGAGCCTGGCCTGAGTGTTCACCTGGTGTCCAGTCTGTCTCATGTAAACTCCTTCTGAAAACGCCCTGTGTTCGTCGAAGAGTTCTGCCTGTTTTAATTGTTTCCGATGCATTTCATGTATGTGTGCACCTTGATGTGCTTGGATGTTGATTAGCTTTTGGATGGCTTCTTGTTGTTGATCCTGCCTTTGTTCCAACCTGTGGAAGGATTCTCCCCATTGTTTTCCTTGCTCTAGTTGCTGCTCGATCAATTGTCTTTGCCACTCCCCTTGTTGATTCATCCATCTAGATAGTGACTCTTCTTGACGGTTTATCAACTGTAGGTGAAGCTCTTTCTGTGCCCCTTGATTTTCCAAGTATTGTCTAGATAAGCCATCAATGGCTTCCTATAATTGGTGCATGTCCAAAGGGGCTTGCTTCTCTAGGTTCTGTCCTTCTACCACTTGGTGCACTGGCCTCTTTCTTATCCTTCGTTGGGGTAGGGGAGATGCAACAGTATGCATACGCCGGACAGTAATTGGGATACCAACTTTTATCCATTCGGAGTTTTCATCTTCGAACACCACCCCTGCCTTGTCACACAGACGGAAAATGGTGTTGGGATAGCCTAACCTTCCCCCAGAATCACTTTTCTCAGCCATCTTCCTAATGCCTTGTGCTATGAGTTCATGCACCTTGATCTCTCCCCCCTTAAGTATACATTGCACCATTGTTGCTCTCTTAAGATTCACCTCTGAATTGTTTCTGGCAGGGAGGATGGATCTCCTTACAATTTCGAACCACCCCTTTGCTTCAGGGGTAAGATCACCTCTTTTTATGAATTTGGGCTTCCCATTGGGATCTCTCACCCAATCCACTCCTTGTACGCAGATATCTTTCACAATTTGGTCATAATTAGGACTACCATCTACTCGGGATTGATAGCTTTCTTTCTCGAATGGTATGGTTCGTAGCTTCAACACCCTCATGATGCTCATGGGACTAAAATCCACAGTTACTCATCTTACAAAGCTTATAAAAGATTCCTCTTTCCTATCATACCTCACTGCGTTTGCGTAAAACTCTCTTACGAGCATTGCATTTATCCTCGCGGTGACTGGATCGGTGAGGAGCTCCCATCTTCTCTTTTCTACCTTCTCTGTGATTTTGGGGCACTCAGTTTTCTTGACTTGAAAGCCTAGTTCATATATGATCTCCTTATCAGCCATCCATCCAAATTGAAGTGCATGGTAAAAAGTTCTAAACTTCTTTTCATCAAAGGGGTGTTGCTCCATAGGCTCCTTCCCCTTTCTTCTTTTAGAGCTTGATGATGCCATGAGTGATTTTTGAAAAGTGAAGGTGTTGAGGTTAGTGATGAGTGGTGGAATTCGGTTGGGTTTGGATAGGGTGTAGCTTGAAGAATTATACTTCGAGAGTGAGAAGTTTGAAGAAGTGGTTGCTGGAATGTGAAGGGAAATATGGACTAGGAATCACTTATATAGGGAAATGATGAGTAAATAAAAGGTGTGGATTGATGGGGTGGTTGTGTGATGGACGGATGGGGTTTTGCATGGGATGAGCACAAGGATCATCAACTTTATGATGGGGTTGGTTCAGTTTCCAAGCTTGTTCTCCTTCCAATGTTGCATGGCAACAATTTCCAATGCAATCCCCCTGGAGACATGTGTATAGTCCTCTCCTTTTGTGGTAGCCGAACCCTTCAATTTTCCCACCAATCCTCCTACAAAATAAAAGAAAAATTAAAATTGTGGGAAGTGGCGGCAAGATTTAAAAGACAAGAAAGAGTAACTACTTTTTAAAAATTTTTGTTGTTAACTACTAAGTGCTATTCACAAATGCAAACCAACTGACTAATTAAATTTCTATATATGCAACCTTGGTGACACCAAACTTAGTTTGTGGCAATGTGGTGTAAGATGATTTGTTCAAGGTGCTAAGAGTGACATGCTATGAGTTGCATTCATGTCCTCTTAGTGTGCCTTGAACACCAAACTTGTTCTTCACTATATGTTGCATCAAAAGAGTTATTCAGGGATATGTCAAAGTTGATTTGCGATCCATGAACTTTGCTTTATTAACTACTTTAAAAGTATGTAAAACATGGGTTGCCTCCCATGAAGCGCTTCTTTAGCGTCACTAGCTTGACGTTCTTCCTTTGTCAGGGTGGTTGGTAATGCTTCAAATCTTCCCCCCTTGCAGTAAACCTATATTCATTGGCTTCATCAATGATCTCTACATGTTCTAGGGAGAGAACTTTGTTGATGGTGAAAACCTTAGGTAACTGAGATGGGATGGTGGGGAGATGAGGTGGGATATCTAGGAAGTAAGCTGAGATCACTTTATCCCCTGGAGAGAAAACTTCTGTAGGGATCTTTTTGTTCCTCCATCTCCTTGGTATCTTCTTCTTTGTTTCTTTTGCTATTATCCTGCTCTTTGTGGTCTCTTTTCCTAGGGGGATTTTGTTGCTGGTCCCATGTAATTCTGGTGGTTTTGGCTCTACTTGAATTTCCTTTAGCTGTGACAGCTGCTGATTATTTTGTTCATCACCCAAAGGAATTCCTAAGTGTACAGCTTGTGCCTCAATGCTTGTTTCTCCCACCATTGCTATGTCATGCTCTGTCCTTAGTTCCTTGCCTTCCTGACTTGCTTCTTGTGAGGGTTTGAAGACATTGAAGGTGAGTTGTTCATCATGTACCCTCAGTATTAGCTCTCCTCACTCCACATCTATGAGCGCTCTGGCTGTAGCTAAGAATGGTCTTCCCAATATGATTGGGTGAAGATGACTTTCTTCCATTTCCAGTATGACAAAGTCTGTGGGAAGGAAGTAGTTCCCAACCTTCACCAGCACATTTTCAACCACTCCTATTGCTTGTTTTTGAGTTTTGTCCGCCAGCCTGATGACTACGTCTGTGGGTATCAGCTCATTGATTTGCAGCCTCTTCATAAGGGATAAAGGCATTAAGTTGATGCTTGCTCTCAGATCACAGAGTCCTTTATCGAACATTGTTTCTCCTATGGCACAGGGGATGTGAAAACTCCCTGGGTCTTTCCTTTTTGTAGGCAGCTCTGGTTGAATGAGGGCGCTGCACTCCTTATTCATCACTATGGTTTGTCCTCCCTTGAGTGAGCTTTTCCTGGTCAGCAGCTCCTTCATGTACTTAATGTATGAGGGATTTTGTTGGAGGGCCTTGATGAATGGTATGTTTATATGGAGAGATGCAAATATGTCAAGAAACCTTGAGTATATTCTCTTCTCTACACCACCATTGAGTAATTGAGGAAAGGGTGCATAGAGTCTCAGCAGCTCCTTCTGTGTAATTGTAGTTTCTTGATGATTCTCTTCCTGCTTTCACACCTCCTCTTTGAACACCTTGTTATCTTGAATCTCCTTACATATGCTCTCGAGTAGGGTCTCAATCTTTGAGAGTCTATCCTTGGATGGTGATGGTGAGTTGAGATTGGAGGGATGAGAATGGCTAGTTTGGTTTTGATATGGATGTTGAAAAAGGTTGTTAGGTGGGTGCTGATATGGTCTCTGTATGGCATGTTGGTGAGCTGTGTTGTTGGGGTTGGGACGTCTCTGATCTTGGCCTTGGTCTTGTTGATTTCCCCACCCAAAGTTTGGGTGGTTCCTCCAACCAGGATTATATGTTTTGGAGTATGGGTCATGGTTCTGCCTAGGTGAATTTCCAATGTAGTTGGCTTGTTCCTGATCACCCTCTGCTTCTTCATTCACTTCTTCTTGGGTTACTGCTGAAGTGGTGATTGCTGCTACTTGATTCCTCTCCATCTTCTTGGTGAGGTCAGCTAATTGCTTGGTAATCATCTTGTTTTGAGCTAGCAGTGCATCCACATTGTTCAGCTCCATCACTCCTCTAGTATTGCCTCTTTCAGAAGCATAGAAGTAGTCATTCTCTGCTACAGTCTCAATGACATCTATGACTTCTTCAATGGTCTTTTTCTTGTTCAGAGATCCCCCAGATGAGTGGTCTACTGCCTTCTTTGATTCATACGAAAGGCCTTCATAGAAGATGTGCAACTATACCCATTCATTGAACATATCTGGCGGGCATCTTCTTGTCAAGTCTTTAAACCTCTCCCATGCTTCATATAGAGTCTCACCATCCTGCTGCCTGAATGTTTGTACCTCAGCTCTCAACCTGTTGATCCGTTGAGGAGGATAGAATCTTGCCAAGAACTTGTTCACCACATCTTCGCAGGTTGCTAAACTCTCCTTTGGAAAGGATTCCAGCCACTTAGATGCTTTGTCCTTGAGTGAGAAGGGAAACAGAAGTAGTCTATAGGTGTCAGGATGAACACCATTAGACTTTACAATATCGCATATCCTCAGGAAAGTGGTTTGATGTTGATTGGGGTCTTCTTGGACACTTCCTCCGAATGAACAATTGTTCTGAACAAGGGTGATGAGCTGTGGCTTTAGTTCAAAGTTATTGGCATGTATGGTTGGCCTTTGGCTACTACTTCCACAGTTTCCTGGGTTTGGGTTGATGTAAGAACCCAGAACTCTTCTCTCTTGTCCAACCTGATGCGCTAGACCTTTTCTGCCATGGTTGTGAGCCTCTTCTTCATGATGGTTCTCCATATTCTCCTCCATGTCTGGTTCAAAGTACTCTTCCTCTTCCTCAGCACCAACTACTCTCTTTCCTCTTGCTTCCCTCATTAATCTAAGAAAGGTCCTCTCAGGTTCAGAATCAAAGGAAGTTGAAGCCCCGGTTCTTCTACCTGTCATACAACCAACAAAGCAAAAGCAAGAGAGATAGATACAGACAGTAATTTCTACAGAAATACTGTTAATGTGAGTGATGCAATATATCAAACAGTTAGTGGGTTAGTGACTGAATTGTAAACAACTAAGAAAATGGGTAGGGGAAAGGGAAGAAAATAGCTAACCCGAAAGTAAATTACTCAAATGAACTTAAATCAAACAAAATAAAAACAAATGCTCAATCTAGTTATCCACTAATTTAATCATTGTTGATACAAAATCAATCCCCAGCAACGGCGCCATAAACTTGATGCACGGAAATTTGTCTCTCAACAAATTTCCTTCGGCAAGTATACCGAATTGTCGTCAAGTAAAAACTCACAGTAGAGTGAGGTCGAATCCCACAGGGATTGATTGGTCAAGCAACTTTAATTGGAAGAATGTTCTAGTTGAGCTAAGTAGAAAGTGAGTTGAGAATTGCAGAAAATTAAATGGCGGGAAAGTAAATAGCAGAAAATAAATGACGGAAAGTAAATTGCAGAATCTTAAATGGGGAAGGAAAGTTTAGCATGAAAATAAATGGCAATAAGTAAAGAGAATGGGTAAGATCAGAAATGGGGAATTCATTGGGCTTAGGAGATGTTGCATTCTCCGGATCAAGTTCATTTTCATCTCTTCCTCAATCAATGCATTCATTGATCTCCTTGGCAATCTTAAGTGATTGAATTCCAATTCCTTGGTAATTCAATCTCTCAAATCAGATCAATATCCAATTCCTTGGTCTAGTTGCTCATGAGAAGAGATGAAGTGTGGTCACTGATTATACCACATGTATTTCCAAATCAAAGTATTGGGAGAATTATATGTCACCATATCTGCCCAAACCCTAATTTGGTCCAACATGAGAAAATATTTCTAGCATGATCTCTTCATCCCTTTTCCATGGTTCAGAAGAGATCCAAGTATGAATAGCTTCTTTTCCAAGATAACTACTCAATTGGATGAAGATTGAAAGCTTTCTAGTAAAATCAAGAGAAAAGAAAGAAGAAGGATTATGAAAACTATTATTGATCCATCAAATTACAATAGAGCTCCCTAACCCAATGAAAGGGGTTTAGTTGTTCATGGCTTTGGGAATCGAAAATAAAGATGGAGAGTACATTCTGAAAGTTAAACTAGAAGTGCAGAGAAAGTAAAATACAGAGAGTAATTCTAATAATGCCCAAAAGCTCCCCTTTTCTAGTTCAAAGCTCTCCCTATTTATACTACTCTTCTGATCTTCTAGTTGGCTCTTCAAGTATTGGATATGGGCCTTTGGATCTTGAGTTGAAGCAGTTATCTTCTTCAGTGGGCTCAGCTTTACTTGCAGAGAAAGTGTGAAGTAGGCAGGGACTTTAGCTTAGGGCGTTAGTGGTGTTAACGTTAAGTGAAAATGTGGGGTTGAGAACGTTAGTGACAATCACCTTTTTCACTAACGTTCCTAACCCAAAGTGGTCCACGTTAACTTCAACGTTATTGGCACTAATGTGACCACTAACGTTGACCCTTAGCCCTTCACAAATGTTACTGGGGTTTACCTTTTTCAATAATGTTGAGAGTACCCCTTTCTCCCTACGTTAGAGTTCACGTTAGAATAGTTAACGTGGCCTTTAACGTAGGCTTGCCAAATCTTCGAGAGCGTTAGTGACACTTACCTTTGTCACTAACGCTTCAGAACGCCCCTACTTCCCACGTTAGAGTTCACGTTAACTAAGTTAACGTGACTTCTAACGTGGTATTGATAGCCATCTCCAACGTTAGTGACAAAGGTGAGTGTCACTAACGTTGGCTCATCATCCCTCTTCTCGACGTTAGCTTTCACGTTAATGTAATTAACGTGGCAACTAACGAGGCTCATAGTGGCTCAATCCAATGTTAGTGACAAAGGTGAATGTCACTAACGTTGGTGATTCTTGCTCCCTCCAGGTTAGAGTCCACGTTAACTAGGTTAATGTGGCTTTTAACGTAGCCAATATGGGCTTAGTCCAACGTTAGTGACAAAGGTGAGTGTCACTAACGTTGGCATCATCTTCTTCTTCCATGTTAGAGCTCACGTTAACTAAGTTAACATGGCTCTTAACGTGGCCAATTGCCCCTTTTGAAACGTTAATGGCACTTACTTTTACCACTAACGTTGGAGTTCTACTTCTCTTCCACGTTAGCTTCCATGTTAACATAGTTAACGTGGCAACTAACATAGGCTATGATGGCTCACGAAGGCGTTATTGGCAATCACTTTTCTCATTAACGTTGCAAGCTAGCCTTCATTCCACGTTAGTGGTCACATTAGCTAGACTAACGTGGCTGCTAACGTGGTTCTTCCTTGCTTCCTTTATCTTGAAATCAAGCAATAAAGTGCATCAAAGCTCTGATCCAAGTTATGAGACATGCATTTTTCAATTTGTCCTTTAATTCATGCATAATTCTCATGAAATCATGTAAAATTCACAATGTTTGCTTGAATCAAGATGTAAGTGATTATTTACCCAAAACTTTCTTATTTCCTAAGAAAATGCATGAAACTACCTTAAAACCATAAAGAAAAGGTCGGTGAAACTGGCCAAAATGCCCTGGCATCAGGAATCATCCAATAGTACTAAAGAGGCCTCTTCTGAAGAAGAAGCTTATGATCCTGAGAACCCTGCAATAGCAGAGGTGAATTACGTGGGTGAACCCTATGGAAACACCTATAATCCCTCATGGAGAAATCATCCAAATTTCTCATGGAAGGATCAACAAAAGTCTCAACAAGGCTTTAATAATGGTGGAAGAAACAGGTTTAGCAATAGCAAGCCTTTTCCATCATCCACTCAGCAACAGACAGAGAATTCTGAGCAGAATCCATCTAGCTTAGCAAATATAGTCTCTGATCTATCTAAGGCCATTGTGAGTTTCATGAATGAAACAAGGTCCTCCATTATAAATTTGGAGGCACAAGTGGGCCAGCTGAGTAAAAGAGTCACTGAAACTCCTCCTAGTACTCTCCCAAGCAATACAGAAGAGAATCCAAAGAGAGAGTGCAAGGCCATTGATTTGACCATCATGGCCGAACCTACAAGGGAAGAGGAGGACGTGAATCCTAGTGAGGAAGACGTCCTGGGACGTCCAGTGACCAATAAGGAGTTCTCCTTTGAGGAACCAAAGGAATCTGAGGCTCCATTAGAGACCATAGAGATTCCATTGAACCTCCTTCTACCCTTCATGAGCACTGAAGAGCAAGTTGCTAAGAACCTTGGTGCAATCATGAAGCTGAATGCTAAATTATTTGGTAATGAGACTTGGGAAAATGAACCTCCCTTGCTCACTAATAAACTGAATGCATTGGATAGGCAGAAACTACCTCAAAAGAAATAGGATCCTAGCAAATTCTTAATACCCTGTACCATAGGCACCATGACCTTTGAGAAGGCTCTGTGTGACTTGGGGTCAGGAATCAACTTAATGCCACTCTCTGTAATGGAGAAACTTGGGATCTTTGAGGTGCAAGCTGCCAGAATCTCATTAGAGATGGCAGACAACTCAAGAAAACAGGCTTATGGACAAGTAGAGGACGTGTAAGTAAAGGTTGAAGGCCTTTACATCCCTGCTGATTTCATAATCCTAGACACTGGGAAGGATGAGGATGAATCCATCATCCTTGGAAGACCCTTCCTAGCCACAACAAGAGCTGTAATTGATGTGGACAGAGGAGAATTGGTCCTTCAACTGAATGAGGACAACCTTGTGTTTAAAACTCAAGGATCTCCTTTTGTAACCATGGAGAGGAAGCATGAAAAGCTTCTCTCACTGCAGAGTCAACCAAAGCCCCCACAGTCAAACTTTAAGTTTGGTGTTGGTAGGCCACAACCAAACTCTAAGTTTGGTGTTGAACCCCCACATTCAAACTCTAAGTTTGGTGTTGGGAGGTCCCAACAATGCTCTGAACATCTGTGAGGCTCCATGAGAGCTCACTGTCAAGCTATTGACATTAAAGAAGCGCTTGTTGCGAGGCAACCCAATGTTATTTAATCATATCTATTTTATTTTCCTTGTGTTATTTCGTGTTTTATTAGGTTGATGATTATGTGGAGTCACAAAAACTACTGAAAAATCAAAAACAGATTGAAAAATAGCATTAAAAATAGCACACCCTGGAGGAGAGCATTCTGGCATTTAAACGCCAGAAACAAGCATCTATCTGGCGTTTAACGCTAGAAATAGGCACCAAGCTGGCGTTTAACACCAGAAACAAGCATCTGCCTAGCGTTAAACGCCAGAAACAGGCTACATTTGGGCGTTTAACGCCATAAACAAGCAGCAGTCTGGCGTTAAACGCCAAGATTGCACAGCAAGGGCGTTTTCACGCTTAATTGGAGCAGGGATGTTAAGTCCTTGACCCCACTTAATCTGTGGACCCCACAGGATCCCCACCACTTCTTCTCTCCTCTTCACTCCTTTTCATAATTCTCTTCCCCAAATACCCTTCACAAATCACCTCAATCACTCTTCCAAAACCATCCTACAAACCACCTACACCCACCCACTCACCCATCACCTCTTCACCACTCACATCCATCCTCTCTTCCCCATAAACTCCACCTACCTTCAAAATTCAAACTATTTTCCCTACCAAACCCAACCCTAATGGCCGAACCCTAACTCCTATCCCACCCCTATATAAACCCCTCTTTCCTTCTTCAGTTTCACACAACACAACCCTTTCTTCTTCCCTTGTCCGAATACACACCCCTCTCCCTCTCCTCCATTCTTCTTCTTCTACTACTACTTTCTTTCTTCTTTTGCTCGGGGACAAGCAAACATTTTAAGTTTGGTGTGGTAAAATCATAGCTTTTTGTTTTTCCATAAACATATATGGCACCTAAGGCCAGAGAAACCTCTAGAAAGAGGAAAGGGAAGGCAATTGCTTCCACCTCTGAGTCATGGGAGATGGAGAGATTCATCTCAAAGGTCCATCAAGACCACTTCTATGAAGTTGTGGCCAAGAAGAAAGTGATCCCTGAGGTTCCTTTCAAGCTCAAAAAGAATGAGTATCCGGAGATCCGACACGAGATTCGAAGAAGAGGTTGGGAAGTTCTCACCAACCCCATTCAACAAGTCGGGATCTTAATGGTTCAAGAGTTCTATGCAAAAACATGGATCACTAGGAACCATGATCAAAGTGTGAACTCGAATCTGATGCATTGGCTTACCATGGTTCGGGGGAAATACTTAGATTTCAGTCCGGAAAAAGTAAGGTTGGCGTTCAACTTGCCAATGATGGAAGAAAACGCACGCTGATAAACCCATATTTTATGATATATTTTGTGCCTAATTTAAGTGATTTATTCAATCCTTCACTCACTTATTCATATAAATTGCATGGTTTTACTTTCCCTTCCTTATTATGTGATGTATGTGAAAAACATGTTTCCTATGCTTTAAAAGTAATTTCGTGTGTTGAGTAGTTTCAGATCTTCTAAGGTAGGAATAACTTAAAGGATGGAAAGGGAACATACAAAAATGGAAGGAAAGCATAAAACGGAGTTTTTGAAGAAACTGGCAGCGACTCGATCGCATGGACGACGCGATCGCATGCCAGCGCGAAATGGCAGTGACGCGACCGTGTGACTGACGCGATCGCGCGCCTTAAGCGAAATGCATATGACGGAGACGCATGATTGAAGCGACCGCGTGACAAGGAAAACTCTAATTGACGCGACCGCGTGAGCCACGCAGACGCGTGATAGAGGCCACACACCAGAAAGTACAGAAAACGCTCCCAGCGATTTCTGAAGCCCCTTTTGGCCCAAATCCAAGTCCAGAAGGCACATATTAGAGATTATGAAGTGGGGGAATGCATCCATTCAGAGGAGAGTCTCCAATTAGTTACTTTTCATGATTTAGATGTAGTTTTGAGGGAGAGGTTCTCTCCTCTCTCTTTTAGAATTTAGATTTAGGATTTTATTCGCTTTCAGGACTATCTCTTTTTATCAGGTTCAACATTCTTTTTTAATTACTTGTCCTCTCAATTTAGTTTATGAATTCTTCTATGTTACATATTACTCTTTGAATTTAATGTCAATTGAGGTATTTCAGTTTATGATTGCTTTCTTTTATTTATATTACTGTTGTTTCCAATCTGAAGACATTTTTATTCCAGTAGATTTATCTTTCCCCTTTTGGTCTTGGCTAAGAAATCAGTAACTCAGGAGTTATCAAACTCAAACATGATTGATAATTGTTATCTTTGCTAATTGAATGGAACTTCAATAATCCTAATCTTTCCTTAGGGATTAACTAGGATTTGAAGATCAAACTAATTAGTCACTTGATCTTTCTTTACTTTAAGTAAAGACTAACTGAGTGGAATTAAGATTCAAGCTTCATCATCATTGATAAGGATAACTAGGATAGGACTTCTAATTTCTCATACCTTGCCAAAAGTTTATTTTACAGTTATTTATTTACTTTACAGTCTTTTACTTATTTCAATTGCAATTTAAATTACTTGTTCCTCATCCTAAAAAACCCCAATTTACAATCTTCATAACCAATAATAAGAACATACTTCCCTGCAGTTCCTTGAGAAGACGACCCGAGGTTTAAATACTTCGATTATCAATTTATTTAGGGGTTTGTTACTTGTGACAACCAAAACGTTTGTAAGAAAGATTGATTGCTTGGTTTAGTAGCTATTCTTGCAACGAGAGTTTACTATAACTTCTAAACCATCAATCTTCAGTTCTTTTCAAAATGGTGCCGTTGCCGGGGAACTGCAATCGTGTGCCTTATTACTGGTTATTGTAAACATTTGTCTTTTACTTTTTTATTTGTCGTTATTTTCTCCTTTTACTTCCATTAGCTACTATGAATTCTCACCCCTCTCGCTTTGAGTTTGGTTCTAATATTGTTGAAAGGAGTGAAAGTTATAACAGGAACATGCATCAAGGTCAGAGCAATCAAAGATGGATGGAGCCAAGAGGATCTGATCAACCCTTTAGGCAACAACACCCTCCAAGATATCATGGGCAAAGACCATTCTACAATGCATACCAAGCCAATAGACATGGTGGACAACCTTGTGGTTACCAACAAGCCCCACTCTGTGCTACTAGACCATCCTCTCAACATAACTTCGAACCACCACACTCACAAGCTCTTTTTCACCATTCACCACTGTATGATCCTCATCTAACAAAATTCCAATCCAATTACTCCCAAACACCACCACTTCCCCATGTACCACGTCCAAATCTATCACCCCAAGAATCAGAAGTTCGCCTCAAGGAAACAGTAGATCAACTCCAAACAACCCTTCATCAACTTGAGCAAGCTGTAAGTCAATTATCTTCTAGATGTGGACAATCTAAAGAAGAACGTAGCATGAAGGAGATACTAGAAACTCCAGTGGACAAGACAGAGCATGACTTCGTATTAGAACAAGTAGAGGAAGCTGTCATTATGAAAGAAGAGGAGTTGGTTGAAGACTTAGGAGACGCTGAATTTCCATGGGAATTCGAAGTTGTGGAGAATTCTGTTAAGAACGTTACAATTGATGTTAAGGAGGATAGTGCACAACTCCCACAACAAATCTTTTATGAAGAACTAGACGGAATAATCCAAGAAGCAAGTTTCCTTGATGATGATAATCTCAAGTCAAGTTCTCCCAGTAGTGAACTTGCATCAGCAAGTGAATTCTCTGAGATCGAAGAATCTTCCCCAAGTGAATACGAAGATGATGCGGAGGTAGATTTCTCTCAACCTCCCGTTTATGACTTAAGTGATGAGGAAGACATAGAAGGCTTTGATCAGGACATGGATGCAATTGAGGAAGTCTGCAAGGAAGTGAAGAAATTCACAGAAGAGCACAAGTAGAACTCACAGAACCACTGGAAACACCTATCCCAAGGCCAATACCACCTAATAAAAGCTTCAAATGGGTACAATCTTTAACCTTTAGCTTTATTTTCCCACTTGAATATGGTTTACTTGAAACAGATGGCCAGCTTAGAGCTCTCTGCGGCTTTAAGAGTAAGAGGAAAATGGCTCGTACTCAGAGCTGGTGCACAAGGTTTAATAAGGTTCCACGCTTCAACTCGAAGTGCACGGATTGGCATCATGATCAATCGAATGGATCTAGGAAAACGTTTGGTCATCTTGGCGAAAATCTACTTTCTAAACCGCCCGGATGGAAAAATATAGATCAAAACAGAGGCGAATTTAAAAGCAAAGTTTGGGATCCTGGAATTTATTCTGACATTTGTCACCCCGGGAGCCTGAGAATCTGTTTGAAGCTGCTTAGAAGCTTTACATGCCTAGTTTGTGACCTCGGAGGCTGTTGACATTCCAAACATTGGTGGAGATTTCTGGATGAATTTAAACACAAGCCGCCATAACAGGAAGCTCATCCAATGTCCAACTTAAGGACTTTAACTAAAAGTGCTAGGTGGGAGACAACCTACCATGGTATGGTTGTTTCTTTTTCAATTTTATTTCGTGTTATTTATCTTTGTTTTTCCTTTTCAATTGAACCTGAATATTATTCATTCCAATTGCATACTGCATAATTGCATACCTGCATAAAAAAAGGGTGCGCGACACGACCGCATCACTCATGCGGTTGCGTCAGTTGCGGAAAACACTCCCCACACGTCCGCATCATTCACGCGGCCGCGTGATCTGGAGATCGGCGTAAATCCCCAACGTCCAGAGAGTTAGGCTGGAATCGTACGGCCATTGTGCGTTTCGCACAAAACGACCCATGCGATCGTGCCACCCACACAATCGCGTCACTTGCACAACACCAATCCCACGCGACAGCGTGAGCGACGCGATCGCGTCGCATGGATTGCACACCACCCCAAAGGAGACAGAGAGTTGCGCTGAAATGATGCTGGAATTGTGCATTTCGCACGATTCCTAGTGACGCGATCGCCTGCCTCATGCGATTGCGTCATTCATTATTTACCCATTCCATGCGATCGCATCACTCACGCAATCGCGTCGACCTCCATTCCACCCCAGCCACACGACGGTGTGCCCCACGCAATCGCGTGGATTTAAATTTAATAACCCCCAGTCACGCGATCCCTACCCATTCGCGACCCCCAGCCCTTCTCCTCCCTCTCTACTCTCCAACCAACCACCACCAACTTCCAGCCACCACCACCGACCACCGCCACCTCTGTCGACCACCTAGAACCCACCGCCACGCCACCCCCCTTCCCCCTTCCCCCTCTTTCTTCTTCTTCTTTCCTCTTTTTCCCTTCACCACCACTGCCCCCCTCCGCGACCGCCACACCCACCGCCGCC
>NC_029786.2:38430310-38446957 GCF_000816755.2 Arachis ipaensis
CTCCGAACAGCCCTCACCGCCGCACTACCACCATAAACTACCGCGTCAGCCGCCACAACCACCATCCCCCAGCCACCTCTCTGCCCCACCTTCTTTTATATGCCTTCCAGGTTCCGCCAAACGCCACCTTTCTTTCAATCCCTAGTTAATTACATATTTTTCTGTTTATGTTCATCGTTAGGCTAGTTAGATATGCATGTTGTAGTGGATTCTAGGTGGTTAGGTAGCCTAGGATGTGGTTAGTGGATTTAGGCCTGATTAATTGCGCTGTTCTTGCTACCTGTTTTATTAATTTTGCAAATCTGCTGTTACTGTTAGTTTTGTTCATAAGTTGTAATTTCTTATTTCCTGCTGCTCTTTACACTGCTTTTCCATGTTCATATTCCTTATCTGTAATTGCAGCTATATTTTTGTTTCATATGAACTGTCCTGCTTACTGTTTAATTTCTGGGAACATCCAATTTTAGCTGGAATGCTGCCCAATTTTCTGTAAACTGTTTTGTCTTCATTCATGTCTTGGTTTTGGCACTTTGAACTCTGCTTTACTCTACTTTTATCAAACCCATTCATGAATACCAGGGCAAGCTTTCTTATTCTTTTTGATTTTCTGGTTCATAATCTGCATTTTTTATGTTTAGCTTCCAATTTTTGATTCATCATCAACCTGATTCCCTTGTTTGGATATGAGTTAACTATAGCTTCTAATTGAGAATGCTTGTTACTTGGAAAATGCTCATCATGCCACTTACTCTAACCCACTTTTTACTAATTCACTAATTTTAACTTCCTAAACTCTTTTTTTCATTCCTAACCAACCAAACCTTTCAAACAAATTTCTTTTTGGTTTTTACCTATTCCCTTTCACTTTCTAACCAAGGCATGATGATATTTTTTTCCTAATTAACATGCATTCTAATACATTTTGGATTGTTCATTTTTCTTCTCGGACTTTTACCTCCTATTCAATCCTTAATGCACATTTACTTAACTCATTTTCTTTACTCCACTGCTCCTTTGCCACTATGTGCTTATTTTGTTAATTGCCTATTTGTTTTCCTGTTTTTATTATATCCTGGTTTTCTATTTTTTCAGGATGTCTGACACCCAAAGAAAAGGAAAAGGAAAGGGAACAACTGGCTTTGCAAACTCTAGGAACCTGTACCTGGAGAGGACTCTGAAGATCCCAGAAGGACTCCAGCAATACACCTCTGATCAGATCAAACAAAGAGGCTGGTAATTCCTGGAGAGAAACTTTACTGAGGTTAATGCATCTAGGGTAAGGAAATTTTACTGCAATTACTTCAAAACTTCCCTAGATGCAGTACACCTAAGAGGGAAGCAGATACTGGTCAATGAAGAGGCCATAGAGGATGTTCTGAAGCTCCTGCCTAAATCCGATCAGCCAGATGGTTATCAACAGGCTGAGGAGGACATGCGCTTCATGAAGTTTGACTGGGATGCCGTCAAGGCAAGGATCGCCCTTGCCCCGACTGTTCCATGGGTCATGGGTTAGAACACCACCATGCCTAAGGGAATCAAGTGGATTTACTTAAATGATGAAGCTCAGCTATGGCATCAGATCCTAAGCAACTTTATTATGCCGAGTACTCATGAGACGGAGCTACCTGCTGCTATGATCACCCTCCTATGGTGTGTGATGGAGGGTAAGGACCTGTACCTGCCACGCTTCATTCGGTACTACATGGCCAGGGTCCACGTCCGAGGCACTCTCCCCTTTCCATATCTGATTACACAGCTTAGCCGTCGAGCTGACGTGCCTTGGGAGAATGCTGATGAGAAGCCCCCTGCTGCAGAATGCAAGAAAATTATTCCTCACAGTAGGAACTTTCTGACTTTGGGTTACAGACTTCCATTCCTTACTCCTACTGATGAGACAGCCACACCATCTGCCAGCCCTTCTTCCTCTACAGCTACCCCTGCTACCACCACTGCACCTCCACCTGCGTCAGAGCCAGTTTATCACTTAGTGCACCGTCTGTCTTGGCAGCTAGACCAGATGGAGCTCTGCAACCGGCGGCGATACGAGAGATCTGAGCGTCGCAGCAGGCGACGCTATGAGCACCTGAAGCTGATGATCCGTTCTGGCAGCGACATCCACTCCGAGCCTGACACCCCATCCGAGCCATCTGAGGAGGAGGCGGATGACCACGAGGCAGAGACCCATCCACAGAGAGAGGCTACACAGGCAAACACAGAGCAGGCTGCATCACAGCAGGAGGCCCCGCCTCAGATTCAGGCTGCAGACCCAGAGATCCCTATTCAGTCAGCACTTCCTCTGCAGCAGGCAGATCCTCAGACTACCACCACAGAGACTCCAGCTACCCACCCTTCCAGTGATGACACCCCTTCACACCCTGCTTGAGTGAGCATCAAGGACGATGCTTCATTTTAAGTGTGGGAAGGTCGCCATCTCTGGCGTATTTTTTGGTGAACCACTACAGACTCTTTTTATTTTATTTTGCTATTTTTCTATATTTTTTTCTTTTATTTTTATTTTTATTTTCTCAGTACTTATACATTGCTATTTTCATGTATTTTTACTCTATTTCTGCATTTTGCACCTTAGTTCATATTTTAGCTAGTTAGTTTAGTTGCAATTCTAACTTATTAGTTATAGAAAATATGGATTAATTAGTATAGTTTCCCCTTTTTAGCATAAGATAACTTAGTTTAAATTGAAAAAAATAAAAAGGAAATAAACTAGAGACTTGAACAGAATAAAAACAACCCACACCTTGTATATATAGCATTGCATAGTTAGTTAGTTAACAACATTTTATCAAGGAGAAACACTAAAACTTTAGAGCCACCTTAAGAATTACATTGAGAATAATGGAACTCTTAATTTTTACTTGCATGACATATATAACTGATATATGATTTTTGAGTTAGAGAACACACAGCCTGTGAGTTTTGAGCCTAATTGCATGGTTACACTTAAACCATAATATTTTATTCTTGTGTGTTCCGCCCTTCTTATTTATTCTAGTGTTCATTATTTTGTTTTAATCCATATGTCCGATTGTAGAATATAGATACATACCAAGAAAGTGATTGAGGCCATTGTTTGATTCTAGCTCACTATCCCCAAATTAGCCTACCTTTCACATCACCCTTGTTAGCCCCCTTGAGCCTTTAAAACCCCTCTTGTTTTATAACCACATTACTAGCCTTAAGCAGAAAAACAAAATAAAAATCCCAAGTTGAATCCTTGGTTAGCTTAAGATAGAAATTGTGTGTTGTGTAAGCAGGGAAACCTATCGGGAACATGGATGATAAAAACAAAGGGTAGAAAGTTAAAAAGAATAAAATAATTCAAAATAAAAATTTTGGGAAGCATGCTCATGTGAAATCAAATAATTGAATTACCATGTGCATTAAAAAAAATTATTATTTTTTTTCAGTATTTGAATAAAGGGGATACAAAAGAATTCCCCAAATGCAAAAAGTAATGCACATGGGATAAAAATAAATAAAAATTAAATATGAGCATGTAACATAAAAAGTGGGAAAAATATGGGAAAATAGGTAAAGAAGCTTTGCTTTACAAGTTATGTATGTTAGGTGAGATCTTAGACTAATCAAGGATTCACTTATTAGCTCACTTAGCCTTATACATATACCCTTACCTTTACCTTGGCCCCATTACAACCTTAATTAAAGACCTCATGATTTTTGTATGCCTATATTTTATAATTGTTGATTGGTTAGATGAAGAACAAAGTTATGGAAGTAAGGATAAAAAGAAGAATAGAGTGATTAACCCGATAAACACTGAGCGACTAGAGAGTAAACACAAAATCCAGTGAGGGTTCAATAGCTCATCAACATATATCTGTGCTTAAATTATTAATTGTCTTGCAAGTTTATATAATATTTTTTTCTTTCCCATCTCAATTGTAAAAGTGCTTTATCATTATCCAAGGTTTGGCTATGCATATATGACTCCTTGAGAATGTGAATTAATTTAACTACATGTAAGTTTTATATACAAGTGAATAAAAATTAGAATTGCATGATTCATTTAGGTAGTTACATTTAGAATAGATTGCATTGCATGAGATTCCACCACTTCAACCTTACCTTACTCTTTATCTTGGATTTAGCATGAGGACATGCTATTGTTTAAGTGTGGGGAGGTTGATAAACCCATATTTTATGATATATTTTGTGCCTAATTTAAGTGATTTATTCAATCCTTCACTCACTTATTCATATAAAGTGCATGGTTTTACTTTCCCTTCCTTATTATGTGATGTATGTGAAAAACACGTTTTCTATGCTTTAAAAGTAATTATTTTAATTACCCTTTATTTCCATTTGATGCCGTGATTCGTGTGTTGTGTAGTTTCAGATCTTCTAAGGCAGGAATAACTTAAAGGATGGAAAGGGAACATACAAAAATGGAAGGAAAGCATAAAACGGAGTTTTTGAAGAAACTGGCAGTGACGCGATCGCATGGACGACGCGATCGCGCGCCTTAAGCGAAATGCATATGACGCGGACGCATGATTGAAGCAACCGCGTGACAAGGAAAACTCCAATTGACGCGACCGAGTGACCCACGCGGACGCGTGACAGAGGCCACGCACCAGAAAGTACAGAAAATGCTTCTAGTGATTTCTGAAGCCCTTTGTGGCCCAAATCCAAGTCCAGAAGGCACAGATCAGAGGTTATGAAGTGGGGAATGCATCCATTTAGAGGAGAGTCTCCAATTAGTTACTTTTCATGATTTAGATGTAGTTTTGAGGGAGAGGTTCTCTCCTCTCTCTTTTAGGATTTAGATTTAGGATTTTATTCGCTTTCAGGACTATCTCTTTTTATCAGGTTCAACATTCCTTTTTAATTACTTGTCCTCTCAATTTAGTTTATGAATTCTTCTATGTTACATATTAATCTTTGAATTTAATGTCAATTGAGGTATTTCAGTTTATGATTGCTTTCTTTTATTTATATTACTGTTGTTTCCAATCTGAAGACATTTTTATTCCAGTAGATTTATCTTTCCCCTTTTGGTCTTGGCTAAGAAATCAGTAACTCAGGAGTTATCAAACTCAAACATGATTGATAACAACCCCGATTTTCGAGTACGCGAGATCGTTTCTGAATACACGGATTTCTCCGAAAGATCAGTAAAGGGAATACCTCTTCTGTATCATCAAGCATATCAATCCTCATTGTCATTATATTATCTTTAACTCAGGACCTTAGTTGAGACAAGCTCGATAACGCGGTCACGAAGAACCTAGTTTTTGAACCATATCGGTTAGGGGTTTTGATTCGGTTTTTCGTAAATAGTCTCAGTTTGACAAACCAGACTCGATTTATAAGAGGAGAGAGATAATAGTATAATATTATCATTATATTAGTATTAGAAAATGCTTGAATGATATTATAAGGTTACCTAGTCTGTTTTATTTAAAAACAGAAAATCGGTTTAACTGGGTTTACGGTTTACTGGTGCAGCTTAGCACCAGCACTCTCTGGTGACTTTAGCAATGCTAAGGCCTCATTATTCATGTTTTATTCTCATAATAAATATGTTACTAGTGTCATTTATGCTAGTAGCTCAGAAAAAAATTTTTAGAGATGTTTTTACAAGTGTTCTGATACATCTAGTTTTAGTAGTTGTACACCTGAGATATTTTAATATTATTTTAACCCACCTCCAAGCCAACCAATCACAACTCACCTTACAGCCCCAAGACCTCCAAGGCTGTCTCATTTCATCATTTTGGCCGAAATTGAAAGGAGAGAAAAGAGAGAAAACTTCATGAACACTTAATCTTCAAATCTTGATTTCTTCTAAACCAAAACTCAAATCAAAACTCCGATTTCACCAAAATGATCCTCTCTTCTTCCTCTACATAACCATGTAACTTATCAAGGCTGGAAATAAGGTTAGATGGCTGTACCTTTCCCATTTAAATTTGGTTTTCAAGGAAAACCATGCCAAACATGTGTTTTCTTGATGTTCTTCCTTAGGAATCATGCTTAACTTGACTTGAGGGCCAAGAAACATTAATTTTCAGCAAGTCTAAGGTGAGATATCTCTTCCTAACGTGCTGAGGGAGATTTGGTCAGTTGAGAGTTTGTGGATTTAATGTTGTTCTTGATGTGTTTTAGGAGGAAAAAGTGCTTAAGGACCACCTGAAAGTCTAACCGAATTTGGAGCAGCAAATCAAGGTAGGGATTGACGAATTTAATCTTTATTGATTGTGTTTGAGTTGTGTGATTATGATATGGTTTGGTTATGCTTGAAATTGATTGTTTATATGAGTAATTCTTGTTGAAATTTTGGTGAAAATTTGATGAAATTTGATGATATTCAACTTTGAATTTATGTTCTTCATGGCTGCTGGAAAAACGAACCCTAGACCTTAAATTGGGGTTCAATTTATGTTAAAATCATGTAGAAAAGATGGGGTTTTAGTGGCTGCAATTTTATTTTGAATTTTGGTAAAAATCGGTTGCTGAAAAGACTGAAAAACGGGTAAAAACAGAGAAAGAATCTGAAGAATATACGACGTAATCTGATAAAGAGAAATGGTTTGAGTTGAGATGTTGTAAAAGTAAGAGCTGTAAAGTTTGTATAGTATAATTGAACAGAGAAAGAAAGAAGTACTATATAAGAATGTGAAAGTGATGATGAATAACGAGAATGATAATGAATGATGATAATGAGAAAAGAGTAATATAACAAAAAGAATAGAGGAGAAGAGTATAAGGATAAAGAGTTAAGCCTTGTGGCATGATGTTCTGTTGTATGTTCATCTGCTGCTTTTCCATTGGCCCTAGAGGTCCTGTAGGCCCAAGTTCACCTACAGTGAGTTGTTATTCCTGTAGGCCGAAGTTCACTTGCAGTGAATATCAATTGTGTATCTCAGGGTGTTGCTCCTGTAGGCCGAAGTTCACCTACAGAGAGTTGTGATACCTTTAAGCCGAAGTTCACTTACAGGGGCGCCATTTCTGTAAGCTGAAGTTCACTTACAGAGGTGCCATTTCTGTAGGCCGAAGTTCACCTACAGAAAGTTGTTCTGTTGTGTTTATATTATTCCTGTAAGCCGAAGTTCACTTGCAGGGGCACTATTTCTGTAAGCCCAAGAGATGTGTTTATTCATTTATTGCGCTAAGGCAACGCCGGATATACTTGTATGATGATCTACTGCGTGAAGGCAATCAGATAGATAGTGGTGCGACCACTGAGAACGCTTTCCTACGGTACAGATCCATATTTTATTTCTGTAAGGCAGAGGGGTTATTTCCTGCTACAGAGGTACCGTGACCACCTGTTCCATTTCTGTAGTGGCAGAGGGGTTATTTCCTGTATACAGAAGGTGTGTCGGCATACATCCCTGCAGTGGCAGATGTGTTATTTCCTGCGTGCAGTGGACCCTGTGGTGGCAGAGGGGTTATTTCCTGTACACAGGGGTATTTCTATTTATATGTAAATAATGTGAGGCCAGCCAACATCTACACCCTGCTTATCTACAAACTTTAACCTAAGTCCTCCGTACGATGTTGCTATTATGTGGCCACTCGATGAAGTACTTGAGAGACGCTCTTTGATGACATATGATCGTGCAGAGGATTAGTAGACGACCTTCCACCTTTTGATGACGATCCACCTGACTTGAGTTTTGAAGACCTAGAACGTACTTTCCCTCACTTTAGAAGTTTAGAGGGACTAGGTGAGTATAGAGTCTAGGCTAGCCTGGGTGCCAGCTTAGGGACTTCTTGAACAGGTTAGGGCCTGGGATGTTGTATGTATATATATGTATATAGATATTATTTAGCTATATCTAGGGGTGTCCTAACTAAAGATCTTTACTCTAATAAAGGCTGGATAACCGAATGATATCAACTGCATGTGATATATTTATGTATGGTTTTTTTATAACTGTTTTATCTGCTATCAGTTGTGAATTGCTTATGAATGATTTCGTCTATTAATCCAAATGTTTTAAAAAAAAAAAGTTCCTCGTAAAATAACTACGCTTTTAACAACGAATCAGGCTCATATAATAAATAATAGATAATAGATAGGTAGACAAGTTGGTAGCGCTCAGTTTCTAGTATGATCATGACGTACCAGAAATTGGGTCGTTACATTTGTTACTTGTGACAACCAAAACGTTTGTAAGAAAGGTTTATTGCTTGGTTTAATAACTATACTTGCAACGAAAGTTTACTATAACTTCTAAACCATCAATCTTCAGTTCTTTTTCAAATGGCGCCGTTACCGGGGAACTGCAATCGTGTGCCTTATTACTGGTTATTGTAAACATTTTTCTTTTACTTGTTTATTTGTTTTTATTTTCTCCTTTTACTTCCATTAGCTACTATGAATTCTCACCCCTCTCGCTTTGAGTTTGGTTCTAATATTGTTGAAAGGAGTGAAAGTTATAACAGGAACATGCATCAAGATCAGAGCAATCAAAGATGGATGGAGCCAAGAGGATCTGATCAACCCTTTAGGCAACAACATCCTCCAAGATATCATGGGCAAAGACCATTCTACAATGCATACCAAGCCAATAGACATGGTGGACAACCTTGTGGTTACCAACAAGCCCCACCCTGTGCTACTAGACCATCCTCTCAACATAACTTCGAACCACCACACTCACAAGCTCTTTTTCACCATTCACCACTGTATGATCCTCATCTACTAAAATTCCAATCCAATTACTCCCAAACACCACCACTTCCCCATGTACCACGTCCAAATCTATCACCCCAAGAATCAGAAGTTCGCCTCAAGGAAACAGTAGATCAACTCCAAACAACCCTTCATCAACTGGAGCAAGTTGTAAGTCAATTATCTTCTAGATGTGGACAATCTAAAGAAGAACGTAGCATGAAGGAGATACTAGAAACTCCAGTGGACAAGACAGAGCATGACTTCGTATTAGAACAAGTAGAGGAAGCTGTCATTATGAAAGAAGAGGAGTTGGTTGAAGACTTAGGAAACGCTGAACTTCCATGGGAATCCGAAGTTGTGGAGAATTCTGTTAAGAACTTTACAATTGATGCTAAGGAGGATAGTGCACAACTCCCACAGCAAATCTTTTATGAAAAACTAGACGGAATAATCCAAGAAGAAAGTTTCCTTGATGATGATAATCTCAAGTCAAGTTCTCCCAGTAGTGAACTTGCATCAGCAAGTGAATTCTCTGAGATCGAAGAATCTTCCCCAAGTGAATATGAAGATGATGCGGAGGTAGATTTCTCTCAACCTCCCGTTTATGACTTAAGTGATGAGGAAGACATAGAAGGCTTTGATCAGGACATGGATGCAATTTAGGAAGTCTGCAAGGAAGTGAAGAAATTCACAGAAGAACACAAGGGAGTAGAACTCACAGAACCACTGGAAACACCTATCCCAAGGCCACTACCACCTAATAAAAGCTTCAAATGGGTACAATCCTTAACCTTTAGCTTTATTTTCCCACTTGAATATGGTTTACTTGAAACAGATGGCCAGCTTAGAGCTCTCTGCGGCTTTAAGAGTAAGAGGAAAATGGCTCGTACTCAGAGCTGGTGCACAAGGTTCAATAAGGTTCCACGCTTCAACTCGAAGTGCACGGATTGGCATCATGATCAATCGAATGGATCTAGGAAAATGTTTGGTCATCTTGGCAAAAATCTACTTTCTAAACCGCCCGGATGGAAAAATATAGATCAAGACGGAGGCGGATTTAAAAGCAAAGTTTGGGATCCTGGAATTTATTCTGACATTTGTCACCCCCGGAGCCTGAGAATCTATTTGAAGCTGCTTAGAAGCTTTACATGCCTAGTTTGTGACCCCGGAGGCTGTTGACATTCTAAACATTGGTGGAGATTTCTGGATGAATTTAAGCACAAGCTGCCATAACAGGAAGCTCATCCAATGTCCAACTTAAGGACTTTAACTAAAAGTGCTAGGTGGGAGACAACCCACCATGGTATGGTCGTTTCTTTTTCAATTTTATTTCGTGTTATTTATCTTTGTTTTTCCTTTTCAATTGAATCTGAATATTATTCATTCACATTGCATACTGCATAATTGCATACCTGCATAAAAAAAGGGTGCGCGACGCGACCGCATCACTCATGCGATCGCGTCAATTGCGAAAAACACTCCCTACGTGTCCGCGTCATTCACGCGGCCACGTGATCCGAAGATCGGCGTAAATCACCAAAGTCCAGAGAGTTAGGCTGGAATCGTGCGGCCATTGTGCGTTTCGCACAAAACGACCCACGCGATCGCGCCACCCACGCGATCGCGTCACTTGCACAACACCAATCCCACGCGACAGCGTGAACGACGCGATCGCATGGATTGCACACCACCCCAAAGGAGACAGAGAGTTTCGCTGAAACGACGCTGGAATTGTGCGTTTCGCACGATTCCCAGCGACGCAATTGCCTGTCTCATGCGATTGCGTCATTCATTATTTACCCATTCCATGCGATCGCATCACTTACGAGATCGCGTGGATTTAAATTTACTAACCCCCCAGTCACACGAACCCTACCCATTCGCGCCCCCTCAGCCCTTCTCCTCTCTCTCTTTTCTCCAACCAACCTCCACCAACTTCCAACCACCGTGTCAGCCGCCACCACCACCATCCCCCAGCCACCTCTCTGCCCCACCTTCTTTTATACGCCTTCCAGGTTCCGCCAAACGCCACCTTTCTTTCAATCCCTAGTTAATTACATATTTTTCTGTTTATGTTCATCATTAGGCTAGTTAGATATGCATGTTGTAGTGGATTCTAGGTGGTTAGGTAGCCTAGGATGTGGTTAGTGGATTTAGGCCTGATTAATTGCGCTGTTCTTGTTACCTGTTTTATTAATTTTGCAAATCTGCTGTTACTGTTAGTTTTGTTCATATGCTATAATTTCTTATTTCCTGCTGCTCTTTACACTGCTTTTCCATGTTCCTATTCCTTATCTGTAATTGCAGCTATATTTTTGTTTCATATGAATTGTCCTGCTTACTGTTTAATTTCTGGGAACATCCAATTTTAGCTGGAATGCTGCCCAATTTTTTGTAAACTGTTTTGTCTCTATTCATGTCTTGGTTTTGGCACTTTGAACTCTGCTTTACTCTGCTTTTATCAAACCCATTCATGAATACCAGGGCAAGCTTTCTTATTCTTTTTGATTTCCTGGTTCATAATCTGCATTTTTGATGTTTAGCTTCCAATTTTTGATTCATCATCAACCTGATTCCCTTGTTTGGATATGAGTTAACTATAGCTTCTAATTGAGAATGCTTGTTACTTGGAAAATGCTCATCATGCCACTTACTCTAACCCACTTTTTACTAATTCACTAATTTTAACTTCCTAAACTCTTTTTTTCATTCCTAACCAGTCAAACCTTTCAAACAAATTTCTTTTTGGTTTTTACCTATTCCCTTTCACTTTCTAACCAAGGCATGATGATATTTTTTTCCTAATTAACATGCATTCTAATACATTTTGGATTGTTCATTTTTCTTCTCGGACTTTTACCTCCTATTCAATTCTTAATGCACATTTACTTAACTCATTTTCTTTACTCCACTGCTCATTTGCCACTATGTGCTTATTTGTTAATTGCCTATTTGTTTTCCTATTTTTATTATATCCTGATTTTCTGTTTTTCAGGATGTCTGACACCCAAAGAAAAGGAAAGGGAAAGGCAACAACTGGCTTTGCAAACTCTAGGAACCTGTACCTGGAGAGGACTCTGAAGATCCCAGAAGAACTCCAGCAATACACCTCTGATCAGATAAAACAATGAGGCTGGTTCTTCTTGGAGAAAAACCTGACTGAGGTCAATGCATCTTGGGTAAGGAAATTTTACTGCAATTACTTCAAAACTTCCCTAGATGCAGTACACCTAAGAGGGAAGCAGATACTGGTCACTAAAGAGGCCATAGAGGATGTTCTGAAGCTCCTGCCTAAATCCGATCAGCCAGATGGTTATCAACAGGCTGAGGAGGACATGCGCTTCATGAAGTTTGACTGGGATACCGTCAAGGCAAGGATCGCCCTTGACCCGACTATTCCATTGGTCATGGGTCAGAACACCACCATGCCTAAAGGATTCAAGCGGATTTACTTAAATGATGAAGCTCGCTATGGCATCAGATCCTAAGCAACTTTATTATGCCGAGTACTCACGAGACGGAGCTACCTGCTGCTATGATCACCCTCCTATGGTGTGTGATGGAGGGTAAAGACCTGTACCTGCCACACTTCATTCGGTACTACATGGCCAGGGTCCACGTCCGAGGCACTCTCCCCTTTCCATATCTGATTACACAGCTTGGCTGTCGAGCTGACGTGCCTTGGGAGGATGCTGATGAAAAGCCACCTGCTGCAGAATGCAAGAAAATTATACCTCACAGCAGGAACTTTCTGGCTTTGGGCTACAGACCTCCATTCCTCACTCCTACTGATGAGACAGCCACACCATCTGCCGGCCCCTTTTCCTCTACAGCTACCCCTGCTACCACCACTGCACCTCCACCTGCCTCAGAGCCAGTTTATCACTTAGTGCACCGCCTGTTTTGGCAGTTAGACCAGATCGAGTGTTGCAACCGGCGGCAATACGAGAGATCTGAGCGTCACAGCAGGCGATGCTCTGAGCACCTGAAGCTGATGATCCATTCTGGAAGCGACATCCCCTTCGAGCCTCACACCCCCTCCAAGCCATCTGAGGAGGAGGCGGATGACCACGAGGCAGAGACCCATCCACAGAGAGAGGCTGCGCAGGCAGGCACAGAGCAGGCTGCACCCGCCTCAGATTCAGGCTGCAGACCCAGAGATCTGTATTCAGTCAGCAGTTCCTCTGTAGCAGGCAGATCCTCAGACCACCACCACAGAGACTCCAGCTACCCACCCTTCCAGTGATGAACACCCTTCACACCCTGCTTGAGTGAACATCAGGGACGATGCTTCATTTTAAGTGTGGGGAGGTCGCCATCTCTGGCATATTTTTTGGTGAACCACTACAGACTCTTTTTATTTTATTTTGCTATTTTTCTGTATTTTCTCTTTTATTTTTATTTTTATTTTCTCAGTACTTATACATTGCTATTTTCATGTATTTTTACTCTATTTCTGCATTTTGCACCTTAGTTCATATTTTAGCTAGTTAGTTTAATTGCAATTCTAACTTATTAGTTATAGAAAATATGGATTAATTAGTATAGTTTCCCCTTTTTAGCATAAGATAACTTAGTTTAAATTGAAAAAAAATAAAAAGGAAGTAAACTAGAGACTTGAGCAGAATAAAAACAACCCACACCTTGTATATATAGCATTGCATGTTAGTTAGTTAACAACATTTCATCAAGGAGAAACACTAAAACTTTAGAGCCACCTTAAGAATTACATTGAGAATAATGGGAACTCTTAATTTTTACTTGCATGACATATATAACTGATATATGATTTTTGAGTTAGAGAATGCATAGCCTGTGAGTTTTGAGCCTAATTGCATGGTTACACTTAAACCATAATATTTCATTCCTGTGTGTTCCGCCCTTCTTATTTATTCTGGTCTTCTTTACTTTGTTTTAATCTATATGTCCGATTGTAGAATATAGATACATACCAAGAAAGTGATTGAGGCCATTGTTTGATTCTAGCTCACTATCCCCAAATTAGCCTACCTTTTACATCACCTTTGTTAGCCCCCTAGTTTTATAACCACATTACTAGCCTTAAGCAGAAAAACAAAATAAAAATCCTAAGTTGAATCCTTGGTTAGCTTAAAATAGAAATTGTGTGTTGTGCAAGCAGGGAAACCTACTGGGAACATGGATGATAAAAACAAAGGGTAGAAAGTTAAAAAGAATAAAATAATTCAAAATAAAAATTTTGGGAAGCATGCTCATGTGAAATCAAATAATTGAATTACCATGTGCATTAAAAAAATTATTATTTTTTTTCAGTATTTGAATAAAGGGGATACAAAAGAATTCCCAAAATCCAAAAAGCAATACACATGGGATAAAAATAAATAAAAATTAAATATGAGCATGTAACATAAAAAGTGGGAAAAATATGGGAAAATAGGTAAAGAAGCTTTGCTTTACAAGTTATTTATGTTAGGTGAGATCTTAGACTAATCAAGGATTCACTTATTAGCTTACTTAGCCTTATACATATACCCTTACCTTTACCTTGGCCCCATTACAACCTTAATTAAAGACCTCATGATTTTTGTATGCCTATATTCTATAATTATTGATTGGTTAGATGAAGAACAAAGTTATGGAAGTAAGGATAAAAAGAAGAATAGAGTGATTAACCCAATAAACACTGAGCGACTAGAGAGTAAACACAAAATTCAGTGAGGGTTCAATAGCTCATCAACATATATCTGTGCTTAAATTATTAATTGTCTTGCAAGTTTGTAAAATATTTTTTTCTTTCCCATCTCAATTGTAAAAGTGCTTTATCATTATCTAAGGTTTGGCTATGCATATATGACTCCTTGAGAATGTGAATTAATTTAACTACATGTAAGTTTTATATACAAGTGAATAAAAATTAGAATTGCATGATTCATTTAGGTAGTTGCATTTAGAATAGATTGCATTATATGGGATTCCACCACTTCAACCTTACCTTACTCTTTATCTTGGATTTAGCATGAGGACATGCTATTGTTTAAGTGTGGGGAGGTTGATAAACCCATATTTTATGATATATTTTGTGCCTAATTTAAGTGATTTATTCAATCCTTCACTCACTTATTCATATAAATTGCATGGTTTTACTTTCCCTTCCTTATTATGTGATATATGTGAAAAATATGTTTCCTATGCTTTAAAACTAATTATTTTAATTACCCTTTATTTCCATTCGATGCCGTGATTCGTGTGTTAAGTAGTTTCAGATCTTCTAAGGCAGAAATAACTTAAAGGATGGAAAGGGAACATACAAAAATGGAAGAAAAGCATAAAACGGAGTTTTTGAAGAAACTGGCAGTGACGCGATCGCATGGACGACGCGATCGCATGCCAGCGCGAAATGGCAGTGACGCGACCGCGTGACTGACGCGATCGCGTGCCTTAAGCGAAATGCATATGACGCGGACGCATGATTGAAGCAACCGCGTGACAAGGAAAACTCCAATTGACGCAACCGCGTGACCCACGCGGACGCGTGACAGAGGCTACGAACAAGAAAGTATAGAAAACGCTCCCAGCGATTTCTGAAGCCCCTTTTGGCCCAAATCCAAGTCCAGAAGGCACAGATCAGAGGTTATGAAGTGGGGAAATGCATCCATTCAGAGGAGAATCTCCAATTAGTTACTTTTCATGATTTAGATGTAGTTTTGAGGGAGAGGTTCTCTTCTCTCTCTTTTAGGATTTAGATTTAGGATTTTATTCACTTTCAGGACTATCTCTTTTTATCAGGTTCAACATTCCTTTTTAATTACTTGTCCTCTCAATTTAGTTTATGAATTCTTCTATGTTACAGATTACTCTTTGAATTTAATGTCAATTGAGGTATTTCGGTTTATGATTGCTTTCTTTTATTTATATTACTGTTGTTTCCAATCTGAAGACATTTTTATTCCAGTTGATTTATCTTTCCCCTTTTGGTCTTGGCTAAGAAATCAGTAACTCAGGAGTTATCAAACTCAAACATGATTGATAATTGTTATCTTTGCTAATTGAATTGAACTTCAATAATCCCAATCTTTCCTTAGGGATTAACTAGGATTTGAAGATCAAACTAATTAGTCACTGGATCTTTCTTTACTTTAAGTAAAGACTAACTGAGTAGAATTAAGATTCAATCTTCATCATCATTGATAAGGATAACTAGGATAGGACTTCTAATTTTTCATACCTTGCCAAAAGTTTATTTTACAGTTATTTATTTAATTTACAGTCTTTTACTTATTTCAATTGCAATTTAAATTACTTGTTCCTCATCCTAAAAAACCCCAATTTACAATCTTCATAACCAATAATAAGAACATACTTCCCTGTAGTTCCTTGAGAAGACGACCCGAGGTTTAAATACTTCGGTTATCAATTTATTTAGGTGTTTATTACTTGTGACAACCAAAACGTTTGTAAGAAAGGTTGATTGCTTGGTTTAGTAACTATACTTGCAACGAGAGTTTACTATAACTTCTAAACCATCAATCTTCAGTTCTTTTCACACGTCCCTACACAAGAAGGGTCAACTTTAATCAAAGGTTGGACCAAGTCCTCATAGACATATGTGAGGAAGGAGCTCAATGGAAAATTGACTCAAGAGGTAAGCCAGTTCAACTAAGAAGGCATGACCTCAAACCAGTGGCTAGGGGATGGCTAGAGTTCATTCAACGCTCAATCATTCCTACTAGTAACCGGTCTGAAGTTACTATAGACAGGGCCATCATGATCCATTGTATCATGATTGGAGAGGAGGTGGAAGTTCATGAAATTATACCTCAAGAACTTTACAAGGTGGCTGACAAGTCCTCCACTTGGGCAAGGTTAGCCTTTCCTCACCTCATTTGCCACATATGCAATTCAGCTGGAATTGACATAGAGGGAGACATCCTCATTGAAGAGGACAAGCCCATCACTAAGAAAAGGATGGAACAAATAAGAGATCATGGACCTCAACAAGAGCA
>NC_029786.2:38447106-38454003 GCF_000816755.2 Arachis ipaensis
TGGTGTGGTAAAAGCTAAAGCTTTTTATTTTTCCATAACCATTTATGGCACCAAAGGCCGGAGAAACCTCTAGAAAGAGGAAAAGGAAGGCAAAAGCTTCCACCTCTGAGTCATGGGAGATGGAGAGATTCCTCTCAAGGGTGCATCAAGACCACTTCTATGAAGTTGTGGCCAAGAAGAAAGTGATCCCCGAGGTCCCTTTTAAGCTCAAAAAGGGCGAATATCTGCAGATCCGACATGAGATTCGAAGAAGAGGTTGGGAAGTTCTCACCAACCCCATTCAACAAGTCAGAATCTTAATGGTTCAAGNTCCATCACCTTTCTTAAATGAAAAATGTTCTAAAAACAAAAGAACAAGAAGTACATGATTTCGAATTCATCCTTGAAATTATTTTAATTATTTTGATGTGGTGACAATACTTTTTGTTTTCTGAATGAATGCTTGAACAGTGCATATGTCTTTTGATATTATTGTTCATGAATGTTAAATATGTTGGCTCTTGAAAGAATGATGAAAAGGAGAAATATTATTTGATAATCTGAAAAATCATAAAAATGATTCTTGAAGCAAGAAAAAGCAGTGAATACAAAAGCTTGCAAAAAAAAAGAGAAAAAAATAGCGAAAAAAAGAGAAGAAAAGAAAAAAAGAAAAAGCAAGCAGAAAAAGCCAAAAGCTCTTTAAACCAAAAGACAAGAGCAAAAAGCCAATAGCCCTTAAAACCAAAAGGCAAGGGTAATAAAAAGGATCCAAGGCTTTGAGCATCAGTGGATAGGAGGGCCTAAAGGAATAAAATCCTGGCCTAAGTGGCTAAACCATGCTGTCCCTAACCATGTGCTTGTGGCGTGAAGGTGTCAAGTGAAAACTTGAGACTGAGCAGTTAAAGTCAAGGTCCAAAGCAAAAAAAGAGTGAGCTTAAGAACCCTGGACACCTCTAATTGGGGACTTTAGCAAAGCTGAGTCACAATCTGAAAAGGTTCACCCAGTTATGTGTCTGTGGCATTTATGTATCCGGTGATAATACTGAAAAACAAAGTGCTTAGGGCCACGGCCAAGACTCATAAAGTAGCTGTGTTCAAGAATCAATATACTGAACTAGGAGAATCAATAACACTACCTGAATTCTAAGTTCCTATAGATGCCAATCATTCTGAACTTCAATGGATAAAGTGAGATTCCAAAACTATTCAAGAGGCAAAAAGCTACTAGTCCCGCTCATCTGATTAGAGCTAAGTTTCATTGATATTTTGGAATTTATAGTATATTCTCTTCTTTTTATCCTATTTGATTTTCAGTTGCTTGGGGACAAGCAACAATTTAAGTTTGGTGTTGTGATGAGCGGATAAACAACAAGTGATATACTCTTGGTTAATGGAAGAGTATGGTTAGAGCAATTGAGGAATTAATTCAAACAGTTAGTGAGTCAGTGAGTTAGTTGCGTTGTGATGAGCGGATAATTTATACGCTTTTTGGCATTGTTTTTACATAGTTTTTAGTATGATTTAGTTAGTTTTTAGTATATTTTTATTAGTTTTTAAATAAAAATCACATTTCTTGACTTTACTATGAGTTTGTGTGTTTTTTCTGTGATTTCAGGTAATTTCTGGCTGAAATTGAGGGACATGAGCAAAAATCAGATTCAGAGGTTGAAGAAGGACTGCAGATGCTGCTGGATTCTGACCTCCTTGCACTCAAAGTGGATTTTCTGGAGCTACAGAACTCCAAATGGCGCGAGTGATGAGCATAAACTTGTTATGCTACGATTTAGGAAATTGCACGATCGGCAAAATTCCTTCCAGCAAGTGCACCGGTTATCGTCAAGTAAAAACTCACAATAGAGTGAGGTCGAATCCCACAAGGATTGGTTGAGTGAGCAATTCAGATTAGAAGTGTGTTCTAGTTGAGCGGATTCAAGATTTAGATGAGAATTGCGGAATGTAAAATTGGCAGGAAAAGTAAATGACAAGAAATTGAAATGGCGGAATCTTAAATTGCATGAATTAAAGAGCAGAATGTAAATTGCTGAAATTAAAAAGGAATGGGGGTGATTGCAAGAATTGAGTTGCAGAATGTAAAGAGAAATTGGAAATCAGAAATGGGGAATTCATTGGGTGTTAGGAGATATTGAGATCTCCGAATCAAAACATGTACATCTCTTCCTCAACCAATGCGTTCATTAAATTTTGCTTGGCAATCTTATATGATTGGATCCCAATCCCTTGGCTCACCAATTCTCTCTAAAAACAAACAGCAATATATAATAGTCCATACTTTTCCCGAGTTTAGACAATGCAAATTGGCGTTCAACGCCAGTTCCATGCTGCATTCTGGAGTTAAACGCCAGAAACAGGTTGCAAAGTGGAGTTAAACGCCAGAAACAGGTTACAAACTGGTGTTCAACTCCAAGAGAAGTCTCTACACGTATAAAGCTCAATGCTCAGCCCAAGCACACACCAAGTGAGCCCCGGAAGTGGATTTCTGCATCATTTACTTATCTCTGTAAACCCTAGTAACTAGTTTAGCATAAATAGGACTTTTTATTATTGTATTTACATCTTCAAATCATCTTTTGATCATGTTTTGATGATTGAACCCTCCTTGGGAGGCTGGCCATTCGGCCATGCCTGGACCTTGTTCTTATGTATTTTCAACGGTAGAGTTTCTACACACCATAGATTATGGTGTGGAGCTCTGCTGTTCCTCATGAATTAATACAAAGTACTATTGTTTCTCTATTCAATTCAAGCTTATTCCGATTCTAAGATATTCATTCGCACCTAATATGAATGTGATGATCATGACAGTCATCATCATTCCCAACCTATGAACGCGTGCCTGACAACCACTTCCGTTCTACCTTAGATTGAAAGAGTATCTCTGGGATTCCTTAATCAGAGTCTTCGTGGTATAAGTTAAAATCCATGGACGGCCATTCTTGAGATTCGAAAAGTCTAAACCTTGTCTGTGGTATTCCGAGTAGGATCTGGGAAGGGATGGATGCGACGAGCTTCAAACTCGCGAGTGCTGGGCGTAGTGACAGACACAAAAGGATCAATGGATCCTATTCCAGTATGATCGAGAACCGACAGATGATTAGCCATGCAGTGACAGCGCATTGGACCATTTTCACTGAGAGGACAGGATGTAGCCATTGACAACGGTGATGCCTAACATACAGCTTGCCATAGAAAGGAGTATGAATGATTGGATGAAGACAATAGGAAAGCAGAGGTTCAGGAGGAATGAACGCATCTCTATACGCTTATCTGAAATTATCACCAATGAATTACATAAGTATTACTATCTTTATTTTACGTTTTATTTATATTTTAATTATCAATTCACCATAATTAATTAAATTCACCTGACTGAGATTTACAAGATGACCATAGCTTGCTTCAAGCCGACAATCTCTGTGGGATCGACCCTTACTCACGTAAGGTTTATTACTTGGACGACCCAGTGCACTTGCTGGTTAGTTGTGGGAAGTTGTGACAAAGAACTAAGATTATGAACGTGCGTATTAAGTTTTCAGCGCCGTTACCAAGGAATGAACCGTCATGATTTTCACGCACCAAGATACAATGTCAAATGTGAAAATATCATGAGGTGCAAAATAAATCTCTAAAAGTTGTTTAAATACTAAACTAGTAACCTAGGTTTATAGAAAATGAATAAGTTATGATAGATAGTGCAGAAATCCACTTCTGGGGCCCATTTGGTGTATGCTGGGGCTGAGACTTGAGCTTTACACGTGCCTAGGCTGTTTCGGGAGTTAAACGCCAGGTTGTAACATGTTTTGGGCATTTAACTCCAACTTGTAACCTGTTTCTGGCGTTTAACGCCAGAATGTAACATAGAGCTGGCGTTGAACGCCAGTTTACGTCATTTATCCTTGAGAAAAGTATAGACTATTATATATTGCTGGAAAGCCCTGGATGTCTACTTTTTAACGCAATTGAGAGCGTGCCATTTGGACTCTTGTAGCTCCAAAAAATCCATTTCGAGTGCAGAGAGGTCAGAATCCAACAGCATCTGCAGTCCTTTTTCAGCCTGAATCAGATTTTTGCTCAGCTCTCTCAATTTGAGCCAGAAAATATCTGAAATCACAAAAAAATACACAAACTCATAGTAAAGTCCAGAAATATGAATTTTGCCTAGAAACTAATAAAAATATACTAAAAACTAACTAAAACATACTAAAAACTACATGAAATTAACCTCAAAAAGTATATAAAATATCCGCTCATCACAACACCAAACTTAAACTGTTGCTTGTCCCCAAGCAACTAGACAAATAAAGTAGGATAGAAAGAAATCAAGAAGTAATAATATCTCAGAGTTTTAAGTGAAGCTCAGATTCTAATTAGATGAGCGGGACTAGTAGCTTTTTGCTTCCGAACAATTTTGGCATCTCACTTTATCCTTTGAAATTCAAAATGATTGGCATCCATAGGAACTCAGAATTCAGATAGTATTATTGATTCTCCTAGTTTAGTATGTTGATTCTTGAACACAGCTACATTATGAGTCTTGGCCATGGCCCTAAGCACTTTGTTTTCCAGTATTACCACCGGATACATAAATACCACAGACACATAACTGGGTGAACCTTTTTAGATTGTGACTTAGCTTTGCTAAAGTCCCCAATTAGAGGTGTCCAGGGTTCTTAAGCACACTTTGTTTTTGCTTTGGACCTCGACTTCAACCGCTCAGTCTCAAGTTTTCACTTGACACCTTCACGCCACAAGCACATGGTTAGGGACAGCTTAGTTTTGCCACTTAGGCCAGGATTTTATTCCTTTTAGGCCCTCCTATCCATTAATGCTCAAAGCCTTGGATCCTTTTTACCCTTGCCTTTTGGTTTTAAGGGCTATTGGCTTTTTCTCCTGCTCCTTCTCTCTCTTTTTTTTTTTGACTGCTTTTTCTTGCTTCAAGAATCAATTTCATAATTTTTCAGATCATCAATAACATTTCTCTTGTTCATCATTCTTTCAGGAGCCAGCAATTTTAACATTCATAAAATTCAATATAAAAAACATGCACTGTTCAGGCATTCATTCAGAAGACAAAAAGTATTGCCACCACATATAAATAATTAGAATTTTTCTTATTAAAAACTCAAAAAAAAAATATTGCCTCCTTATTCTAAAAATCTGCTATTTTATTCATGTTTGATGATGATGAGAAAAATAAATTATAGCTTAATTGGAGATAAAATCAAAATAGAGATACTAATTACTACTACTCATATATAACTTCTAAGTTAAATTTCTAATAAGAACAATTATCACAGAATTAAGGCTAAGATTAGAACTCAACAACCTTGAATTTGGGAGGTGGATGCCTCTTTAGTCTGTGGAGTGCTTGGCCCTTCAAGAGATAGCTTCTGGCGCTTCAATTCCTTCAGTTTATGCCCTTGCTCTTCTTGTTCTCTAATCAGTTTACAGAGCATGCCATTTTGATTTTGCTGTTCTTCCTTCAGTTGATCCACAGCTTCTTGCAACTTGGTGACAGATGCTTCTAGGCGCTCCCAGTATTCAATTTGAGGGATTTCCAGGAGGAACTCCTGTGCTCTCCTCTTGATGGGGTCGTCCTGCACTTGTTGTCCTTCCATAGACTTTTTGGTGATTGGTTGCTCAACTGGGATGTACTCATCTACTCCCATTTTTATTCCAGCATCTTTACATAACAGATAGACCAAGCTTGGATAAGCCAATCTGGCATCTTTGGAGTTCTTGTTTGCAATTTTGTAAAGCTCACAAGCAATCAGCTGATGAACTTCCACTTCTTTTTCCAGCATAATTCAATGAATCATCACTGCTCTTCTGATGGTGACCTCATAGCGGTTACTAGTGGGCAGTATAGAGTGCCCAATGAAGTCCAGCTAGCCTCGGGCGACTGGTTTGAGATCTCCTCTTTTGAGTTGGTTTGGGGCACCCTTTGTGTTGGTTGTCCATTTGGCTCCAGGGAGACATATGTCCTCTAGGATTTTTTCCAAGCTCAGGTTTGATATCATCATTCTCCTATTAAAGGAGTCGGGGTCATCTTGCAGTTGAGGCAGCTTGAAGGTCTCCCTTATTTTTTCAGGGTGGGTGTGAACAATCTTCCCTCTGCCTGTCCGTCTGCCACAGATTTGCGTAGAATTCCTGAACCATGTTTTTTTCCACCTTTATTTCAGGATTAGCCAGGACTTCCCAGCTCCTATTTCGAATTTGCTCTTGGATCTCTGGATATTTGTCTTCTTTCAGATCGAATTTAACTTTCGGGATCACTGACCTTAGACCCATTATTTTGTAGTAATGGTCTGAATGTTCTTTGGTTAAGAACTTCCCTTGATTCCAAAGTGGTTTTGGAATTTTCTCTTTCTTGCCTCTTGAGTTGGTTTATTTTCCCTTAGGAGCCATGATCTTAGTGGGTATTGGCTTAGTGATCACGGATAGACACACCAAATTTAGAGGTTTGCTTGTCCTCAAGCAAAAGAAAGGAAAAAGTGGGATATGAGGAGAGTCAAGTCCAAATTATGAAGGTGGGGGGAGGCCGAACTAGGATTTAAAGGGAAGGGGGTGGGTTTTCGAAAATTTTGAAGAAGATATGATAAAAGATATGATTTGTAAAAGATAAGTATGATAGGAAAAAGATGTAATTTAAAATTGAAAAGATATGGCACTTTAAAGATATGAATAATATGAAAGATAATTGAAAAAGATAGCTTTGTTTTGAAAAAGATATTGTGAAGATTTGAAATAGATATTGAGATATTGATAAGATTTTAGAAGGAAAAGAGATAGATTTGTTTTGAAAAATTTGAAATAGAGTTGGATTGGATTGAAAAAGAATTTGTGTTTATGGATTAAGATACATTTGATATTTTTAAAGTAGGGTTTTTAGAAATTATG
>NC_029786.2:38466868-38520102 GCF_000816755.2 Arachis ipaensis
TCAGATCGAATCTAACTTCCGGGATCACTGATCTCAGACCCATTATTTTGTTATAATGGTCTGAATGTTCTTTAGATAAGAATTTCCCTTGATTCCAAAGTGGTTTTGGAACGCTCTCTTTCTTGCCTCTTGGAGTGGATTGTTTTTCTTTGGGAGCCATGATCTTAGTGATCTCGGATAAACACACCAAACTTAGAGGTTTGCTTGTCCTAAAGCAAAAGAAAAGAAAGGAGAGGGATATGAGGAGAGCCAAGTCCGAATTGTGGAGGTGGGGGGAGGCCAAACTAGGATTTAAAGGGGAAGGGGGAGGGTTTTCGAAAATTTTGAAGAAGATATGATAAAAGATATGATTTGTAAAAGATAAGAATGATAGGAAAAGGATGCACTTTAAAATTTAAAAGATATGAATAATATGAAAGATAATTGAAAAAGATAGCTTTGTTTTGAAAAAGATATTGTGAAGATTTGAAATAGATATTGATGAGTTGAAAAGATTTCAGAAGGAAAAGAGATAGATTTGTTTTGAAAAAGATTTGAAAAGAAGTTGAAGAGGATTCAAAAAAAAAGTTTATGTTTAGAATTAAGATACATTTGATATCTTTTGAAAAAGGATTTGAAAAATTACGATTTGTAACATGTTTTTGCAAGAAATCATGAATTAAAACATGAAAAATGGAAAAAATTTGAATTGAAAACAAAATTACCTACTCCCCACAATCCTGGCGTTAAACGCCCAACTGCTGCATGTTTTGGGCGTTTAACGCCCAACTGGTGCTTGGTCTGGGCGTTTAAAGCCCAGCTGTTGCTTCTAGTTGGCGTTAAACGCCAGAAACTCCTTTGTCACTGGACGTTTTTCTGAACGCCCAAGATGCTGTAAATCTGGCGTTTAACGCCCAGATGGCTATCTCTATCGGCGTTAAACACCCAGTAGATGCTCATTTTGGGCGTTTAATGCCCAAAACAACTCTTACTGGCTTTTTTGCACCAGTGAGCTTCTTTTTGCTGTTTTGTGCTCTGAATCCTTCTGTAACCCTGTGAACTTATGCAATTGATTCTTTACCTTGAAGGTTATTAATATTGAACTTACATAATTTAAAAATAAATAAAATGAAAAATAAAATAAAATAAAATAAAATAACAGAAAGAGTTTTGCTAATGGCTGGGTTGCCTCCCAGCAAGCGCTTCTTTATTGTCTTTAGATGGACCTTGCTGAGCTTTTAATCTAACTTCAGCCTTGAGTACTCTTGCTCAACATTGCCTTCAAGATAATGCTTGATAATGCTTGGTGACACACTTGTAATCGCATATGGTCCCCTCCACTGGGATTTCAGTTTCCCGGGGAATAGCCGGAGTCTAGAGTTAAACAGCAGGACCTTCTGTCCTGGTTCAAAGACCCTAGATGACTGCTTTCATTCATGCCACCTTTTTGCTTTCTCTTTGTAAAGCTTGTCATTTTTGAAAGTAGTGAGTCTGAATTCCTCTAGCTCATTCAGCTGGAGAAATCTTTTTTCTCCAGCTAATTTGGCATCAAAGTTCAGGAATCTGGTTGCCCAGTAGGCTTTGTGCTCCAGTTCCACGGGCAGATGACAAGCCTTACCATACACAAGCTGGTATGGAGAGGTCCCTATAGGAGTCTTGAATGCTGTTCTGTAAGCCCACAGAGCATCATCCAAACTTCTTGCCCAATCCTTTCTACGGGTACTTACAGTCCATTCCAGGATTCTTTTTAGTTCTCTGTTAGAGACTTCAGCTTGCCCATTTGTCTGTGGATGATATGGAGTTGCCACCTTGTGGCTAATTCCATACCAGACCATGGCAGAGTAAAGCTGTTTGTTGCAGAAGAGGGTGCCCCCATCACTGATTAGTACTCTAGGGACACCAAACCTGCTGAAGATGTATCTCTGGAAGAACTTCAGCACTGTCTTAGTATCATTAGTGGGTGTGGCAATGGCCTCTACCCATTTATATACATAGTCCACTGCAACCAGAATATAAGTGTTTGAGTATGATGGTGTGAAAGGCCCCATGAAGTCAATACCCCATACATCAAACAACTCAATCTCTAAGATTTCTTGTTGAGGCATGGCGTAACCATGAGGCAGATTACCAGCTCTCTGGCAACTATCACAGTTACGTATAAACTCTCGGGAATCTCTATAAAGGATAGGCTAGTAGAAGCCACATTGGAGGACCTTGGTGGCTGTTCGCTCACCTCCGAAGTGGCCTCCATATTGTGACCCATGGCAATGCCATAAGATCTTCTGTGCTTCTTCTCTAGGTACACACCTTCGGATTATTCCATCTGCACATCTCTTAAAGAGATAGGGTTCATCCCACAAGTAGTACTTTGCATTAGTAATTAATTTTTTCTTTTGTTGTCTGCTATACTCTTTGGGTATTAACCTTGCAGCTTTATAGTTTGCAGTGTTTGCAAACCATGGTGTTTCCTGAATGGCGAACAAATGCTCATCCGAAAAGGTTTCAGAGATCTCAATAGAGGGAAAGGACGTCCCTTCTACTGACTCTATCCGAGACAGATGATCAGCCACTTGGTTTCTGTCCCTTTTCTGTCTCTTATTTCTATATCAAACTCTTGCAGAAGCAACACCCATCTTATGAGCCTGGGTTTTGAATCCTACTTTGTAAGTAGATATTTAAGAGCAGCATGGTCAGTGTACACAATCACTTTTGATCCTACCAAGTATGATCTAAACTTGTCAATGGCATAAACCACTGCAAGTAATTCTTTTTCTGTGGTTGTGTAATTTTTCTGGGCATTATTTAAAACACGACTATCATAATAAATGACATGCAGAAGCTTGTCATGCCTCTGCCCCAATACTGCACCAATGGCATGGTCACTGGCATCACACATTAGTTCGAATGGTAATGTCCAGTCTGGTGCAGAAATGACTGGTGCTCTGACCAGCTTAGCTTTCAGAGTTTCAAACGCCTGCAGACACTCTGTGTCAAACACAAATGGCGTGTCAGCAGCTAACAGGTTGCTTAAAGGTTTTGCAATTTTTGAAAAATCCTTTATAAACCTCCTATAGAATCCTGCATGCCCCAGAAAGCTTCTGATTGCCTTAACATTGGCAGGTGGTGGTAATTTTTCAATTACCTCTACCTTAGCTAGATCCACCTCTATTTCCTTGTTCGAAATCTTGTGCCCAAGGACAATCCCTTCAGTCACCATAAAGTGACATTTTTTCCAGTTTAAAACCAGGTTGGTCTCTTGGCATCTTTTCAGAACCAGTGTTAGGTGATCAAGGCAGGAGCTGAATGAGTCTCCATATACTGAAAAGTCATCCATGAAGACTTCCATAAATTTTTCCACCATATCAGAGAAAATAGAGAGCATGCATCTCTGAAAGGTTGCAGGTGCATTACACAGCCCAAATGGCATCCTTCTGTAGGCAAATACTCCAGATGGACATGTGAATGCTGTTTTCTCTTGATCCTGGGGATCTATTACAATTTGGTTGTAGCCTGAATAGGCATCCAAAAAGCAATAATAATCATGACCTGCTAGTCTTTCCAGCATCTGGTCTATGAATGGTAAAGGGAAATGATCCTTTCTGGTGGCTGTATTGAGCCTTTTGTAGTCAATACACATGCGCCACCTTGTAACTGTTCTTGTAGGAACCAGTTCATTTTTTTCATTATGAACCACTGTCATGCCTCCCTTTTTGGGGACAACTTGGACAGGGCTCACCCAGGGGCTATCAAAAATAGGATAAATAATCCCAGCCTCTAGTAACTTGGTGACCTATTTCTGCACCACTTCCTTCATGGCTGGATTTAGCCGCCTTTGTGGTTGAACCACTGGCTTAGCATCATCCTCCAATAGGATTTTTTGCATACATCTAGCTGGGCTTATGCCCTTAAGGTCACTTATGGACCACCCAAGAGCTGTCTTGTGTGTCCTTAGCACTTGGAGTAGTGCTTCCTCTTCCTGTGGATTTAAAGCAGAGCTTATGATCACTGGAAAAGTGTCACCTTCTCCCAGAAATGCATATTTCAGAGATGGTGGTAATGGTTTGAGCTCGGGTTTAGGAGGTTTTTCCTCTTCCTGAGGAAGTTTCAGAGGCTCTTTCAATTCCTCTGAATCCTCCAGATTAGGCTGAACATCTTTAAAGATGTCTTCTAGCTCTGATTCGAGACTCTCAGTCATGCTGATCTCCTCTACCAAAGAGTCAATAAGATCAACTTTCATGCAGTCTTTTGGTGTGTCTGGATGCTGCATGGCTTTAACAGCATTCAACTTAAACTCATCCTCATTGACTCTCAAGGTTACTTCCCCCTTTTGGATGTCAATGAGAGTTCGTCCAGTTGCTAGGAAAGGTCTTCCTAGGATGAGAGTAGCACTCTTGTGCTCCTCCATTTCCAGCACTACAAAGTCAGTGGGGAAGGCGAATGGCCCAACCCTGACAATCATGTCTTCAATCACGCCTGATGGGTATTTGATGGAGCCATCAGCAAGTTGGAAACATATCCGGGTTGGTTTGACTTCTTCAATTAAACCAAGCTTTCTGATAGTAGATGCAGGTATTAGGTTGATGCTTGTCCCAAGATCACATAAAGCTGTCTTGGTGCATTCACCCTCTAATATGCATGGTATCATAAAGCTCCCGGGATCTTTAAGCTTTTCTGGGAAGCTTTTCAGAATGACTGCACTGCATTCTTCAGTGAGGAGAACTCTTTTAGTTTCTCTCCAATCCTTCTTATAACTCAAGATCTCTTTCATGAACTTGGCATAAGAAGGTATTTGCTCAAGTGCCTTTGCAAATGGAATCTTTATTTCAAGAGTCTTGAGATAGTCTGCAAAGCGGGCAAATTGCTTATCCTGCTCCTCTTGGCAGAGTTTTTGAGGATAAGGTATCTTGGCTTTGTATTCTTCTACCTTAGTTGCTGTAGGTTTATTTCCTACAGAGATGGTTGGAGAAGCCTTTTTAGAGGGTTTACTATCAGAACTTGTGTGTGTCTGATCCCTCACTGGCGTTTGGATGCCAGGGTTAGAAGCTTGATTGGCGTTGGACGCCAGCTTCTTACCTGTTTCTGGCGTTTGAACGCCAGAACTAAGCTTCCATTGGGCGTTTAACACCAGCTCCTTGCCTGTTTCTGGCATTTGAACGCCAGAATTGTTCCTCTCTGGGCTCTTACTATCCTCAAAGCGATTTTGGATGATATTTTGCTCATCCTCTGTCAGTTGTTCTTTCCTTGGCTTTCTGCTACTCTGGAGTGAGGTATTTAATGTTTTTCCACTTCTTAATTGAACTGCCTGGCACTCTTCTGTTATCTGCTTTGATAACTGCTGTTTTGTCTGATTCAATTGTGCCTCCATATTTTTATTAGCATTTTTAGTGTCTTGTAGTATCTCCTTGAATTCTGCTAGCTATTTTGTTAGAAAGCACAATTGTTGATTGAGTTCAGCAACTTATTCTGGAGGACCGAGTTCAGTAGACACTGCTTTGGCTTCTTCTTTGATGGAGGACTCACTGCTTATGTACAGATGCTGATTTCTGGCAACTATATCAATAAGCTCTTGGGCCTTTTCAATAGTTTTTCTCATGTGTATAGATCCACCAGCTGAGTGGTCTAAGGACATCTGAGATCCTTCTGTAAGCCCATAGTAGAAGATGTCTAATTGCACCCACTCTAAAAACATTTCAGAGGGGCATTTCTTTAGCATCCCTCTGTACCTCTCCCAGGCATTGTAAAGGGATTCGTCATCCTCTTGTTTAAAGCCTTGGATGTCCAGCCTTGGCTGTGTCATCCTTTTTGGAGGGAAATATTGATTCAGGAATTTGTCTGATAACTGTTTCCATGTCCTTATGCTTGTTGTGGGTTGGTTATTTAACCACCTTTTAGCATGATCTTTTACAGCAAATGGAAACAGTAACAGTCTGTATACATCCTGATCTACCTCCTTGTCACGTACTGTGTCAGCAGTTTGCAAGAATTGTGCCAGAAACTCAGTAGGTTCTTCCTGTGGAAGACCGGAATACTGGCAGTTTTGCTGCACCATGACAATGAGCTGAGGATTTAGCTCAAAACTGCCTGCTTTGATAGGGGGTATACAGATACTACTCCCATATGCAGCAGTAGTGGGATTAGCATATGATCCCAGAGTTCTTCTGGACTGTTCATTTTCACTTAGATCCATAATGGATAAAATGAAATTGATGTGAATTGCAAAGAAGATATATTTTTATTTTTATTTTATTGAAGTAGAACAAACCAAATTATTAAGATAAATAAAAATAATAAGATAAAATAAAATAAAATAATTAGAAATTAAAATGTAGATTTCGAAAATCAAGGGAAAAATAAATTTGAAAATGAAAATAATTGCTTAATTGAGAAGATTGAAAAACTCTGGATATGATTTTTGAAAAAGATTTTGAATTTTGAAAGGATTTGACTTTAAAATAAAAATCTGAATTTTTAAAAGTAATTTTTGAATTTAATGAGGAAAGAGAAAAACAATAAAATGACACAAGACTTAAAATTTTTTTGATCTAATGCTCCTTATTTTCAGAAATTTGGAGGAAAAACACCAAGGAAGACCAAACTTAAAAATTTTAAGATCAAGACAAAAGAAAGATTCAAGAACACCTTGAAGATTCACAAGAACATGAAGAACAAAAAGTCAAAAGACTCAAAGGACTCAAGAACATAAAAAAGAACACCAAACTTAAAATTTTTAGAAAACCAAATACAAATTTTCGAAAATTAAATAAACTAACAAGAAAACACCAAACTTAAAACTTGACACAACATTTAATCAAAGAAAAATTATTTTTGGAAAAGTTTTAAAAGGAGGATACCCAATCACCAAGAACATAAGCACAACGCTCTAGCCAATTGAGCTATAAATTTAACGTATTTTACTAAGGTATTTAATAAATAAAAAAAATTTTGAAAACTAAAAATTTGAAAAAGCACAAGAAAAACAAGAAAAGACACAAAACAAGACAAACCAAAGATCAAACAAGTAAAATAAACAAGAACAACTTGAAGATTAAGAAAGAACAATGAACACAAATTAAAAAATTTAAAAGAGAATAAAAACATGCAATTGACACCAAACTTAAAATATGAAACTAAACTCAAACAGAAAAACTCAATTATCAGTTTATAAAATTTTTGAAAAATTTAAAAAGAGAAAATAAGGATTTAAAAAAAAAAGAAATTTCAACCAAAAACAATAATAGAAGACTCTAAACCAAAAAGAAAAATTTTTCCTAATCTAAGCAACAAAATAAACCGTCAGTTGTCCAAACTTGAACAATCCCCGGCAACGGCGCCAAAAACTTGGTGCACGAAATTGTGATTCACACTTTTCACAACTCCGCACAACTAACCAGCAAGTGCACTGGGTCGTCCAAGTAATACCTTAGGTGAGTAAGGGTCGATCCCACGGAGATTGTTGGCTTGAAGTAATCTATGGTTATCTTGTAAATATTAGTCAGGAGATTAATTATGATTATTAGTTTGAATTGCGAAAAATAAAATAGCATGAAATAAATACTTGTTATGCAGTAATGGAGAATATGTTGGAGTTTTGGAGATGCTTTGTCTTCTGAATCTCTGCTTTCCCCTTGTCTTCTTCTTCAGGCACGCAAGGTTCCTCCTATGGCAAGCTGTGTGTTGGTGGATCACCGTTGTCAATGGCTACCATCCGTCCTCTCAGTGAAAATGGTCCAGGTGCGCTGTCACCGCACGGCTAATCATCTGTTGGTTCTCACTTATGCTGGAATAGGATCCATTGATCCTTTTGCGTCTGTCACTACGCCCAACCCTTGTGAGTTTGAAACTCGTCACAGTCATTCAATCCCTGAATCCTACTCGGAATACCACAGACAAGGTTTAGACTTTCCGGATTCTCAAGAATGCTGCCAATGGATTCTAGCTTTTACCACGAAGATTCTGTTTAAGGAATCCAAGAGATACTCATTCAATCGAAGGTAGAACGGAAGTGGTTGTCAGGCACGCGTTCATAGATTGAGAATGGTGATGAGTGTCACGGATCATCACATTCATCATATTGAAGAGCGAATGAACATCTTAGATAGAAACAAGCGTGTTTGAATAGAAAACAGAAATAATTGCATTAATTCGTCGAGACACAGCAGAGCTCCTCACCCCCAACAATGGAGTTTAGAGACTCATGCTGTAGAGATACAATGTCAAATTTGAAAATGTCATGAGGTGCAAAATAAATCTCTAAAAGTTGTTTAAATAATAAACTAGTAACCTAGGTTTACAGAAAATGAATAAGCTATGATAGATAGTGCAGAAATCCACTTCTGGGGCCCACTTGGTGTGTGCTGGGGCTGAGACTTGAGCTTTACACGTGCCTAGGCTGTTTCGTGAGTTAAACGCCAGGTTGTAACCTGTTTTGGGCGTTTAACTCCAACTTGTAACCTGTTTCTGGCATTTAACGCCAGAATGCAACATAGAGCTGGCGTTGAATGCCAGTTTATGTCGTTTATCCTTGAGAAAAGTATAAACTATTATATATTTCTGGAAAGCCCTGGATGTCTACTTTCCAACGCAATTGAGAGCGTGCCATTTGGACTTTTGTAGCTCTAAAAAATCCATTTCGAGTGCAGAGAGGTCAGAATCCAACAGCATCGGCAGTCCTTTTTCAGCCTAAATCAAATTTTTGCTCAGCTCCCTCAATTTCAGCCAGAAAATACCTGAAATCACAGAAAAACACACAAACTCATAGTAAAGTCCAGAAATATGAATTTTGCCTAGAAACTAATAAAAATATACTTAAAAACTAACTAAAACATACTAAAAACTACATGAAATTAACCCCAAAAAGCGTATAAAATATCCGCTCATCACCAAGCTTCATAGAGGGATTCGCCTTCCTTCTGTCTGAAGGTTTGGACTTCCACTCTAAGCTTACTCAATTTTTGAGGTGGAAAGAACTTTGCCAAGAAGGCATTGACCAGCTTTTCCCAAGAGTTCAGGCTTTCTTTAGGTTATGAGTCCAACCATGTCCTAGCTCTGTCTCTTACAGCAAAAGGGAAGAGCATAAGTCTGTAGACCTCAGGGTCAACCCCATGGGTCTTAACAGCGTCACAGATTTGCAAGAATTCAGCTAAAAACTGATGAGGATCTTCCAATGGAAGTCCATGATACTTGCAATTCTGCTGCATTAGAGAAACTAATTGAGGCTTAAGCTCAAAGTTGTTTGCTCCAATTGCAGGAATTGAGATGCTCCTTCCACAGAAGTCAGAAGAGGGTGCAATAAAGTCACCAAGTATCTTCGTTGCATCTCCACCATTATTGTTGGGTTCGGCCATGTCTTCTTCTTTTTCAAAAAATTCTGTCAGGTCCTCTCCAAAGTGTTGTGCTTTAGCTTTTCTTAGCTTCCTCTTTAGAGTTCTTTCAGGTTCCGGATCAGCTTCAACAAGAATGTTCTTATCCTTGCTCCTGCTCATATGAAAGAGAAGAGAACAAGAAAGTATAGAATCCTCTATGTCACAGTATAGAGATTTCTTGAGGTGTCAGAGGAAAACAAGAACAGAGGGATGAGGTAGGTAGATAAAAATTCGAACATATGAAGAAGGAGAGAGAGTCCGAATTGCTAATTGAGGAGGAGTGTTAGTCCTTAAATAGAATAAGGTGAGGAGGGGGAAAGAATTCGAATTTAAATTAAAATAAAAGGAAAATATTTTTGTTTTTATTTTAAAATGTAGTTAGAATTTGAAAATTAGAAAGGGAAATAAAATGAAATTTAAAAACTAAATAAATTACTTAATTAAAAAGATTTTTGAAAAAGTGGTTAGTGATTTTCGAAAATGAGAGAGAGAAAAGTAGTTAGGTGGTTTTGAAAAAGATATGATTGAAATTGAAAACTTTTAAAATAAAATAAAAAAAAAATCAAGTAGTTAATTTGAAAAGATTTGAAAATCAATTTTAAAAAGATAAGAAGTTAGAAAAGATTTTGAAATTGATTTTGAAAAAGATATGATTGAAATTTATTTTGAAAGAGATTTAAAACGGAAATAAAAAAGATTTGATTTTGAAAATTAAAGTTGATTACTTGACTAACAAAAAACTAAAAGATATGATTTTAAAATTTAAAGATTGAACCTTTCTTAATAGGCAAGTAACAACTTGAGATTTTTGAATCAATCACATTAAATATTAGCATTAATTTTGAAAAATTATGAAGATTTGAAAAAGATTTGAATTAAAAACTAACTTACCTCCTTTGTGTTGTCTTGGCGTTAAACGCCCAGAATGTTATTCATTCTGGCGTTTAACGCCCAAAATGCTACCCTTTTGAGCGTTTAACGCCCCCTGGCTGGCGTTTAACGCCAGTTTTCCTTCCTCACTGGGCGTTTTGAACGCCCAGCTTTTTCTCTATAATTCCTCTGCTGTATGTTCTGAATCTTCAATTCTCTATATTATCGACTTGAAAAGACATAATTTTGAAAATTTTTGAATTTTTAATGATGAGAGAGAAAAACAACAGAATGAAACTAAACATGGAAAATCAAGATCAAAACAGATAATGCATGCAAGAACACTTTGAATGCCAAGATGAACACCAAGAACACTTTGAAGAATATGATGAACATCAAGAACACATTTTTTAAAATTTTTCAAGAAAATAAAGACACGTAAGACTCCAAACTTAGAAGTTTGTATATTAGGGACAATAACAATTTGAAAATGCATATGAAAAACAACAAAAGACACTAAACAGGAGAATTTAAATATCAGAACAAAGAAAATCATGAAGAACAACTTGAAGATCAACAAAGAACATAATGCATAAAGTTTCGAAAAAAGCAAGAAAAAGAAAACATGTAATTGACACCAAACTTAAAATTTGACACTAGACTCAAACACAAAATATTTTTGGTTTTATGGTTTTATAATTTTTTTTTTGTATTTCTCGAGAGTGCTTTGAAAAAAAAGAAAAATAAGGAATTCAAAATTCTTAATGAGAATTCCAGGAATCATGCAATGTTAGTCTAAAGCTCCGGTCCAGGAATTAGACATGGCTTACTAGCCAGCCAAGCTTTAAGTGAAAGCTTCGGTCCAAAACACTAGATATGGCCAATGGCCAGCCAAGCTTCAGCAGAGCATTACATACAACAGCCAAATTGATGGGAATCAAAAGGCTCCTGCAATGATAAGTGGAAGCCTCGGTCCAAAAAATTAGACATGGCTTGACAGCCAGCCAGGCTTCAACAGATCAAGATGAAACTCTAGAATTCATTCTTAAAAATCTGAAGAATTTTTAGAAAACTAAACATATTTTATTTTGTTCTTCAGAAAATTTTTTTTTCTAAAATAAAAATAAAATAAAATTACCTAATCTGAGCAACAAGATGAACTGTCAGTTGTCCAAACTCGAACAATCCCCAGCAACGGTGCCAAAAACTTGGTGCACAAAATTACAATCACACTTTTGCAATTCCGCACAACTAACCAGCAAGTGCACTGGGTCGTACAAGTAATACCTTACGTGAGTAAGGGTCAATCTCACGGAGATTGTCGGCTTGAAGCAAGCTATATTCATCGTTGTAAATCTCAGTTAGGCGAATTCAAATAGTCTTGAAGTTTTGATAATTAAAATATAATTAAAACAGAAAATAAGATAGAAATACTTATGTAATTCATTGGTAGGAGTTTCAGATAAGCGTATGAAGATGCTTTGTTGCTTCTAAACCTCTTCTTTTCTACTGCCTTCTTCCAACCATGCGTACTCCCTTCCATGGCAAGCTGTATGTTGGGGGATCACCGTTGTCAATTGCTACCGTCCGTCCTCTCAGTGAAAATGGTCCGGCTACGGGTTACGTAGGGCTAATCATCTGTCGGTTTTCACTCATGTTGGAATAGGATCCATTGATCCTTTTGCATCTGTCACTACGCCCAACACTCGCAAGTTTGAAGCTCGTCACAGTCATCCCATCCCAGATCCTACTTGAAATACCATAGACAAGGTTTAGACTTTCCGAATCTCAAGAATGCTGCCAATTGATTCTAGCTTATACCCCGAAGACTCTGATCTCACGAAATGGAGGGCTCTTTTGTCAGGAGAGGCAACCATGCGTCGTGAACCAGGAGGCTAAGAGATACACACTCAAGCTATTGCAGATAGAACGGAGGTGGTTGTCAGGCACGCGTTCAAGAGTGAGAATAATGATGAGTGTCACGGATCATCACATTCATTAGGTTGAAGTACGAGTGAATATCTTAGAATAAGAATAAGCTCGAATTGAATAGAAGAACAATAGTACTTTGCATTAATTCATGAAGAACAGCAGAGCTCCACACCTTAATCTTTGGGATGTAGAAACTCCACTGTTGAAAATATAGAAGTGAAAATAGGGTAGACATGGCCGAGTGGCCAGCCTCCCATGGAGGTCTCAGAACGTAAAAGTTACATAATATGTTCCAGAGATATTTAAAATACAATAGTAAAAGGTCCTATTTATAATGAACTAGTAGCCTAGGGTTTACAGAAATGAGTAAATGATGCAGAAATCCACTTCCGAGGCCCACTTGGTGTGTTCTTGGGCTGAGCATTGAAGCTTTCACGTGCATAGGCTATTCCTGGAGTTAAACGCCAGCTTTGGTGCCAGTTTGGGCGTTTAACTCAAATTCTGGTGCCAGTTTGGGCGTTTTACGCCAGAATTCCTTGGGATGACTTTGAACGCCAGTTTGGGCAATCAAATCCCAGGCAAAGTATGAACAATTATATATTGCTAGAAAGCCCAGGATGTCTACTTTCCAACGTAATTGAGAGCGCGCCAATTGGGTTTTCGTAGCTCTATAAAATTCACTTCGAATGAAACAGGGTCAGAATCCAACAACATCTGTAGTCCTTTTTCAGCCTCTGAATAAGATTTTTGCTCAGCTCCCTCAATTTCAGCCAGAAAATACCTAAAATCACAGAAAAATACACAAACTCATAGTAAAGTCCAGAAATGTGATTTTTATTTAAAAACTAATAATTATATACTAAAAACTAACTAAATCAAACTAAAATCTACCTAAAAACAGTGCCAAAAAGCGTATAAATTATTCGCTCATCACAAACCCTTTTTCCTCACAACCAGAAGAGTGACACATTCTAATTACATTCCAAGGGAGAACGACCCGATGTTTAATTACTCTCGGTTTATATGTTTTGAATTTAACATTTGATCGATGTTCAATTGATGGGTTTGGACTATACTTGCAACGGACAAATTCTATTTTTAGTGTGAAAATCCAAACCTATGCTTTTTGGCATCGTCATGCAACAGAGAGACTAATCCGAGAGTTGCTGTCCGGATTTTGTGTCGGGTTTGGCACTATAACTGATATGTGATGTCACAGCCAATAGGACAGACATTCATCATCTGCATCTTCTATATGCTTGCTTACTTTGATTATTTGAGTTTGCCTAATTGTATAATATGTCTACTTGCTTCATGAATTACTTGTATTATATGTATGACACTACCTGTGCTTTTCTTGCTTGCATTATCTGTGTTTGTTTGGTGCTGAGGAGGTTAGGTAGGCGTTGGCAATGGGATCGCACGGAGGGTAGGTTAGTAAAGGCTGTGGGACAGCGGTGACTAGTTTTAGTTAGAATCCCCAAAGATTAGATACGTTGTATATTATTTACAGTTTAAGTTATTTATTTTTGCTAAGCTTGAATATCTGTTTGGTATGAAGCTCTAGGATTTTCTCTGGCGTCCTGGGGTCTTACATCTTACATTACTGGGTACTGTTACCATACTGAGAACCTCCGGTTCTCATTCCATATGTTGTTGTTATTTTTCAGATGCAGGTCACAACCCACCTCAGTGAGTTGCTTGAAGGTAGCAGATCAGAGAATCTTATTCTATTTTGTTGTCATTTTTGGTTATTTTGATTAGTACTCTCACTTTTTTATTTACTTTTGCTTTAGAGGCTTATTTTGAGAGTGATATTCTGTATAAGCTGTTTACTTTCAGAACTCTGTATGTCAGTATTTAACTATTCGGCCCAAACTCCACGGGATGTGGCTAGTATCTTATGATTATTATACTCTTATATAATTACATATATCTTGTTACCTTACATAGTGGATCTTATCTATTACGCTTTTAGCTTCGTGTGAACGTTCACTCTTTGTAATTCTATATTAGAGCTTATTTCCTTCATCGGGCTTCTAGAATTATTATTCCTTATATATATATATATATATATGCCTTAGTATTGTCGTAACCTTGATTAACCTTTACTTTACGACATGAGGTAAGGCTTAAGGTAATTAGGGTGTTACATTGATTGTGCTTCATTACATACTCTGGGTCATTTTTCTTTCATGCTATTTAGGTTATCTACTTGATATTTCATAGCATGCTTGTTTGTGAGTGCCTTTTTGGAATAATTGAAGCACTAGGCTTTTGATATTGAGACTGATCACCTTGATATCAAATGTTTGGTGTAGACTGGAACCCTAATGGCTACTCATGGACGAGGTCGTACATGTTCACGAAGAGAGAGTAGAAATGAGCAACCGGACGATAACCATGCCGAGTTCATGGCGGCAATGGCTAATCTTACGAGTACCATGGAGGAGAATGCTGCTGCGACTCTGCAAGCTGTGCAGAGGCTGGGTCAATTGGCGGGAAATGGGAGCGGTTATGGAAATGGGAACGAAAATGGAGAAGGAGATGGTAATGACTTGGTAGGTGCTCCAATGACTTTGGCTTCATTTCTGAACGTTCATCCACCAACTTTCAGAGATTCGACCAACTCAACTGAAGCAGACAATTGGTTCCGAGCTATGGAGTGCGCACTACAGGCTCAACATGTCTCGGCTAACCAATACGTGGAGTTTGCGGCTTATCAACTGTTAGGAGACACACAACATTGGTGGCAAGGAGAGTGCCAGTCGATGCAACTTCCGAATGCAGAAATCTCTTGGGATGCGTTTCAAATGGCATTCTATAAGAAGTACTTTCCTGAATCTGCAAGGGAAGCGATGGAGATGGAACTTTTGCAGCTGAAGCAAGGTTCCTTATCTATGGCGGACTATACTAGCCAATTTGAAGAGCTTTATAGGTTCTCTAGGGTGTGTCAGGGTGCCCCGGAGACCTATGAAAGTTGGAAGTGCATCAAGTATCAAAGGGGCTTGAAGGATAACATCATGACTGCGGTGGCTCCTTTGGAGATTCGGATTTTCTCCGATCTGGTGAACAAGGCGAGAGTTGTTGAGGAATATGCATAGACGGTAGCCTCATCAAGGGACACTCATGGAGGAAACACTAATAGGGAGCGCGACGATTACCTTCGACCAAGGGGACAAAACTTCAAGAGAAATGGTGAAGGGAAACGGTCAAAAACTTACTCGCCTGGTATGAAATGTCAAGAGTGTGGGAACTACCATCCGAATAAGCCATGCTGGTTGGGTATGAAACTATGTTACAAGTGTGGCACACCGGGACATTTGGTTAGAGATTGTCCACACCGAGGAACACATAAGGCGGGTCGATCACAACAACAGGGTTGAGGTAATTATGAAGCCGGTAACCAGACCTTAACTTATTTTCATACTATAGACTATCGCCGTTCATGTTGAAAAAGTTTTAAAGTTTAGAATGATTTTTTAATTTGGTTTGGAACTTTGGTTTAAAAGATTTGATTTTGAAACTAGGACTGGAACTTTTCGATTAAATGATACGATTTAAAAAGGAAAGTGAGTTCTATGATTTTGTTAAATTGTGATTTTGGTTTGTAATTTAACTTATCGAAAGGGATTCAAATTGAAAGGTCCTGATTTAAGGATTTTAATGAATCTAGGAAAATCATGCTTTAAAGTGATTGATTTACAAATAAATGATTTTTGACTCTTCTGAGAAAGTTTTGACAATGAACTCATTTAGATTGAACTTGTTTTAAAGGTTTTCGAAAAATATTATAAAATCGGTATTTGGTTTAAGGAAAAATTTTCAGATTCTAAATGACGATAATTAGAGTGACGCAGCGGAAGCGAGAGAGAACATCGACACGGTAGGATGATGATGAATGAGATGCTTTGGCAACTTGTTGGGTTGATAACATTGATAGTAGAATGCTTCGTGGAGAATATATATATATTGCGTGATTCGATTTTTCGAGGGCGAAAATTTTATTAGGAGGGGAGAATGTAAGAACCGGAGTTTTTCATGTAAAACTATTTTAATAAAATAATTTTAATGTCTGGAATAGATTCAAAATTTATAAGTTTTAATTTGAAAATATAAAGGTGAAATTCGATTTCGATGAATTTTTTGAGTTGGAAAATGTATCTTTTTCGAAACGTTTTTGTAAAAATACGTACTGGCACTTAAGTTAGCAGTACTGGCTCTAGTCTGTCCAGTACCGCGTATTTTGGAAAATAAGATTTTGAAAGTTGATTTATTATTTTGAAAGGATAAAAATAATTTAGAATCGGAAACCGGGCGCTAATTTTAAAGGTTTTGGCCCAAAGTGGGTCAAACGGACCAAAAATGCTAACGGGTTGGACCGGGCCCAAACCGGACCCAAGGCCCAACATATATGCTCATTTAATGAGCATTTCAGCCCATTCCACTTCATTTTGGGAAGAGGGGTGCTGATGGTGGTGAAGGGAGAAGAGAAGAGAAGTTACTATTTATTTTCTCCTTCATTTGACCATAACTTGAGCTACGAAACTCCAATTGACGAGCCATTTGCGGCCACGCGAAGCTCTTGTCAAAATCTTCGTTTCTATCTAAGCAAACCTGGTAAGAAATTGCATCGCAATCTCCAGTTTCCAGCCCTAGAATTCTGCATTTTTGGGGTTATAGTTTTGAGTAGATTTTATGGTTTTGCTTGTTTAGGTGATCTCTAGTAGTGGATAATTGTTGGATTTTACCCCTAATCTCGTTGGGTAAGGTAAGGTTTCACTAAACCCTTGTGTTTAGTTGTTTTGTGTATCTTAGGTTTTGAATTTGGTGGTATATATGTTGTTAGATTGAGTTTTGGATGTTTTTTGGAGTTGGTTGAGGCTTTGGATCAAGTTTGGTGGCTTCGTTTTGGTATTTGAAGCGTTTGGGAATTGGCCAAGGTATGGTTTTGGTTTCCTTTACGTAATATGTAATGTTTCTGGACACTTAGACTAGCTGACCTTAAGATAGGATTGAATTAAATATATGGTGGATTGAATTATGTATGTGGCATGTGAATTGTGATGAAGATTTTATGAGTTGTGTATGTTAAAGTTTGATTTTGGTGTTGATGAGAAAATTGATGATTTGTGTTGTTGATGGAGATTGATTGATGTTGTATTGGTGGTGTGTGGAAGGAATTGGAATAATAACGATGATTATGTGATTTTGATGATGATTGTTAGTATTTTAAATAATTTTGAAGGTTGATGATAAATATGAGATTTGTTATTGTTGAAGAGGGTTATTGGTGTTAATTATAAATTATGATATTGGTTGATGTTGTTGAGTGTGGTAATACGAATGTGGATAATGACTGATAATGTTGAGGTAAGTTGATGAGGATTTGTAGTGGTTATTGATGTTTGTTGTTGGTTGAAGATGATTATGAGCATTTGTGATGGTTTTGGATGTTGATGATTAAGGATTTTGATGGTGTTGAGTGGTGAATATATATATATATGATGTTAGTTTGAGCTTTGGTGGCTTGTTGGTGAGTTAAAAGCTTGTTGGACTCCAATCTTGGTGCGGTGTGCATTTTGGAGAGCAGCCAAGGTATTGTTTCGGTATCTTCTATGTAATATGTAATATCTCTGGACACTTAGGCTAGTGGACCATAGGATAGGATTGAAATTTAGATGTTGATGAATATGATGTATGATGACTTTGAGAATGTGTAGCATGATGATGGGGTATTGATGTTGTGTTGAGATAGTTGTTGGATGATTATTATGATAATGATGGGTGGTAAGTGATGGATCTATGTATGCAAAATTATTGATGTGTAATGTTGTTGTGAAAATGTTCTTGGTGAATTTGGAGAATTATGAGTCTTTATGATGGTTTTGGATGTTGTTGAATGATGATTATGATGTGTGATGATTTATGTTGATGATGATTATTGGTATTTAATGATTATGAAGGTTGATGATGAATGTGTGAATTATTGTTGTTCATGAGTGATAAACCACTATTTTATGATTTATCTTGTGTTCAATTGAGTGGTTTCATCAAGTCTTTACCCACTTATTCATATGATTTGCATGATTTTACAATCCCTTCCAAGTTTTGTTCTATGGTTGAAAACTTGCTTTCTAGAGACCTTTAATCTGTATATTTTAATTCACCTTTATACCATTTGATGCCGTGATCTGTGTGTTAAGTGTTTTAGGCTTCATAGGGCAGGAATGGATTAGAGAATGGAGAGGAAGCTTGCAAAAATAGAAGGAACACAAGAAACCAAGGAGATAACCAGTGAGCATTGATGCGCGCGCATGGCTCACGCGAGCGCGCGATATGAAGAAATTTGCAGCGACGCGTGCGCGTGCCTGACGCGTACGCGTGGATTAGAGTTTGCACAAAAGACGCGTGCGCGTGCCTGACGCGTACGCGTGACAAGGAAAATCACAAAACGACGCGCACGCGTGACTGACGCGTACGTGTGACTTGCGCGATCTGCAGAAATAACAGAAAATACTGGGGGCGATTTCGGGCCGAGTTTTGACCCAGTTTCTGGCCTAAAAACATAGACTAGATCCAGGGAATGTGCAGAGACTCAACACACATTCTCATTAGCATAGTTTTTAGTTTTTTAAATCGGAATCTAGAGAGAAAATTACTCCTCATCTAGGTTTTCTTTACATTCATAGTTTCATAGTTTATTGCTTTTGCTTTGGATATTGAAGAGTCATCACCTCCGTTGAAGAAATTATTCTAGTTTGTTTTCTTACTCTTTTATTTATTCCATATTCTTAATTCTTGTTTAGAGTTATAATTGAATTATTTTCATGGATTGTTAATGCAAAGAATTACTTTTATTTTTAATTAAATCGCAGTTATTGTCTATCATGTCTTTCTTTTATTCCCTTTTTAATTCTATGCAAGTAATTCTCATGTTAATGGAGTAGATTCCCAACTTGACATGGGGGTTGATTAAAAGGAGACACTTGAGTTGGAATGCTCAAGTGATTAGTTAAATTGGAAGTTGTTGGCTAATTCTGTATTTACTAACGCTAGACCTTCCCAAGGGAGAGGACTAGGATTTGCGAATAAGAGTTAGCTCAATCACTTGACTTTCTTTTATTCAGTAAGGGTTAACTAAGTGAAAATAACAACCTCTTTACACTACACTTGAGAACATTCCAACAAGGACAGAACTTCCAATTAATCATCCCCCCAGTCATGGCCTTTTATTTTGAATAATATAAATCTCTTTTAATTTTCATTGCTTTAATTTACAATCATATGCTTGTGCCCATTGCCCAAACTCAAAACTTTCCAGAAAATTCTTGATTAATAAATTAGCATCCTTTTTAGCAACTCGTTGGGAGACGACCTGTGACTCATACTCCCAGTATTTTTATTCTAATTTTTGTGACAACCTTTCTAAATTGATGAGGTGGATCTTAGCTGGTTAAGAACTATACTCGTAACGTATTTCCTAAATCGAATTCTTAATTGGCCGACTTCCGCCTTACGCATCATTTTTTGGCGCCGTTGCCGGAGAGTTGCAATAGCGTGCTAAATTATTAATTAGTGTACATATTTTTATTTTACTTGCATATTTTATTTTATTTTATTACCATGAGCTGTATGTTTCTTTCATTGAATGACGCGTTCGTTGCCTGATCCGAGCTTAGCCACATTCCCTGAAATTGAAAGAACTATTTCACGTATTAGGTGAGCTCGGCGTAGGCTAGCCTTTGACGGTGGTGAAGTGATTGTTATTGATTCACCAGTCTCATCTGAGGGCGAATCTGAACCGCCATCTGAGGGAGAAACAAGCTCCTTTACTACTAATTCAGTTGATTCACGTGCAGATAACATGGCAGCACCTAGGAGGATTATGATGACAAGTCATCTTATGCTAGCTTTTCAAGCATTTTTCACTTGTTTCATTAGGTTTTATGCACTTTCTTGCGTTAGAAGTAAGTAATTTAAAGTGGATTTGCATGGTTTTGTTAAATCAATGAACCATCCTTTATTTGACACTAAATCATGAGGTTTAAGCTAAGATTAGTTAGTTTTTGAATAATTTATGAACCTTGTGAATTTGGTGATGCTTTGATTGGTTGTTTTGATTACTTGTAGGTGAAGAAATGGTTGAAAAAGGAATTTTTGGCACGCTTTTGAAGTTAAAGCACGCTTTGGACCTTAGGTCACGCTTTAGAAAGCGTGACCCAAGGTACAAAAGTGTGGCGCACAAAGGAGGTAAGGGCGCTCAATTCAATCACTTAATTGAGCGCCAGTGGAAGCACCAAAGGCAAGGCCATGGCGCAGCATGACCAAAGAACCAAAGAAAGCATGGCGTTAAGTTAGTTTACCTAACTGAGCGCTATAAGAAACAAAGAAAGCACGGGCGCTCAGTTAACTTTGTTACCTTTATTGGGCACCCCATGAAAGAAATTAAAGCACAAGCAAGCAGAAGGGGGCAGCCAGGAATCGAACCCATGAACCATGCATGAATGGAGCGCCACTTTGCCAAGGAAATTGACACCCAATTGCATCCACCAAGATTCGAACAAGGGAGCTCCTCACTAACAAGGCATGAAGCGCTACAAACCTTCACTCAGCATTGGGCAACATTGCACTCAACAAGGCGCGAACTTGGAGCCTCCTTGCACAAGCACAAAGGGCGCTCATTTGCCTTTCTTCACTGAGTGCTACCTTGTGAAAAGAAAATTGGCTGAATTGCACTCATCAAGATTCGAAGAGGGGGTTGCCACCCAAAGTTTGGAACACTACGTTATTTCTTCTAACTGAGCACTATGAGCGCTACTCCAAGGCTTTGTCACGCAACAAATGGGCCAAGGAAACAAACATGGGGCACTCAGTTAAGTAACATAACTGAACGTTCCCCTGGAGCCAGGCATGAACCAAAATAAGCCAAGGAAAGGCAATGGGTAGCGCTCAGTTAGTTTAGTTAACTGAACGCTTCCCTGGGAGCTGCATGATAAATCACTATTTTATAGTTTATCTTGTACTCAATTGAGTGGTTTTTATTAACTCTTTACCCACTTATTCATACTATTTGCATGGTTTTATATCTCCTTCCTAATTATGTGTTTTGATTGAAAACATGCTCCTTTGATCTTATATTTGCTTATTATTAATCCTCTCTTATTACCATTAGATGCCTTGATATGTGTGTTAAGTGTTTTCAGAGATTATAGGGCATGAATGGCTTGGAGGATGGAAAGGAAGCATGCAAAAGTGGAAGGAATACAAGAAGTTGGAGAAATTGCTAAGCTGTCCAGCCTGACCTCTTCGCACTCAAACGGCTATAACTTTAGCTACAGAGGTCCAAACGATGCGGTTCTAGTTGCGTTGGAAAGCTAACATCCGGGGCTTCGATTTGATATATAATATGCCATAGTTTCCCTGACGCTAGGTGATGTGACAGCGTGCTCCATGCGGCCGCGTCGCAGTGACGGAAATCAGCGTGTTTGAATTCTTCTCCAGCGATTTCCGGGCTGTTTTCGACCTAGTTTGCGGCCCAGAAAACACAGATTAGAGGCTATAAAGTGGGGAATGTAGCCATTCATAATGAGGCTCTCATATTGACAATTTTAGGAGTAGATATAGTTTTTAGAGAGAGAGGTTCTCTCCTCTCTCTTAGGATTAGGATTTAGGACTTCTCTTAGTTTTAGGAGTGACTCTCAATCCCAGGTTCTTTATTTTTATTTATTTTTATTTAATTTATGAACTCTTCCATGTTACATATAATTTTCTTAATTAATATTATTTGAGGTAATTCAGATTTAAGATTGCTTTGCTCTGTTTAAGATTGCTTTCAATTTAATTTAGATATTTTTCTCCCTTTTGGCTTTGGTCAAGTGATTGGTAATACTTGAGTTATCAAACTCAGCAAGTGATTGAAATTAGCAGATTTTGCTTGAGCTAGGATTGCTCTAACACTAGTCTCTCCACAAGAGTTGACTAGGACTTGAGAATCAAGCTGATCAGTCCACTTAACCTTCCTTTGTTTAATAAAGGATGACCAAGTGGGATTAAAACCCAATTCTCTTCATACCTGATAAGGATAACTAGGATAGGAATTCCAATTCTTATACCTTGGCAAGAGATTTTATTATTATTATTTTATTTTACTTGTCATATAACATATTCCCACCTTACTTCCAAAACCCCAATTTACAAGACTCATAACCAATAATAAGAACATACCTCCCTGCAATTTCTTGAGAAGACGACCCGAGGTTTAAATACTCGGTTATCAATTTTAAAAAAGGGTTTGTTACTTGTGACAACCAAAACGTTTGTACGAAGGGAGCATCTAAACCTTTTCACAAGGAAGCATCACTAAACCTTTTCACAAGGAAAGCATCACTAGTTGGGAGGATCTAGTGAATACATTCTTGGCCAAGTTTACACCTCTCAAATGATCATCAGGCTCAAGACTGAGGTACAAACCTTCACACAGATGGATGGAGAATCTTTCTATGAGGCATGGGAGAGGTACAAGGCACTGATTAGAAAATGTCCCCCTGAAATGTTTAATGAATTGGACGTCCTTCAAAATTTCAATGAAGGGTTGACTCTTAAGGCTCAGGAAGCACTAGATCATTCAGCAGGAAAAGTCAACGCCAACCATCACAGAGGAAAGGAGTGCTAGAATTGGAAGGAGTAGACACCATCCTAGCCCAAAACAAGGTGATGCAACAGCAAATCCAGCAACAATTTGAGCAAATGGCTAAAAAAATTGATAGCCTCCAAGTTGCAGCAGTAAACACAAGCCAACCATCAACTACATGGGAGCAAAATGAAGAAAACCAAGAAGATCAGCAGCAGGAACAAATTCAGTATGTGCACAACCAAGGCTCAGGCCAAAATGAAGTTTATGGTGACATCTACAATCCTTCTTGGAAAAACCATCCAAATCTCAGGATGGGGAGATAACCACACTCAAAACTAACAACCATGGCAAAGAAATTCAAACCAAAACAACTCAAGAAACAACGAGAACAATAACCAGCAAAACATAAACCACAATCCATATAGAAAACCCCAAAAAAACCACCCAAATTCAAGCTACTATCAACCCAATAACCAAACCACTAACTAAAACACCTACCATCAATCTTCAACATCTCACAACCAGCCACAAGCATCACAAGACACTCAAGGGATCTCCAACTTGGAGATATTGATAGAAAAGATGCTGAAGTACCAAGAGATAACAAGCAAGAATCAGAAAGCCTCAATAAGAAACCTAAAGAGGCAGATGGGGCAACTATCCAAGCAAGTTGTGATTGAAAGGCTAACAAGCTCACTCCCAAGTGATACCATTCCAAATCCTAAAGAAGAATGCAAAGTCATCCAACTGAGGAGTGGAAAAACCTTGGTGAGTAACAAAGAAGATAACAAAAAGCCTATGGACAATGACAAAGCTAGCAACAAGCATGCTGAAGCTAGCAATAAGGAAGAGATGATAGCAAGCAAGCAGGATCAAGAGAAGCTTGAAGAGAAAGATGACCAGCCACAAGATTCAAGGAAAGGGAAACAAGTGATGGAGGAATCATCTCAAGGGCAAAAGCAGGCAGTGAAGGCTTTCACACCCCCTTGCCATACCCTCAAGGATTCAACAAGAAAATTAAGGATCAACACTTCCCCAAATTCCTTGAAGTCTTTAAGAAGTTGGAGAACAATATCCCCCTGGCTGAAGCATTAGAGCAGATGCCTCTATATGCTAAATTCTTGAAGGAGCTCATTAACAAAAAGAGAAGCTGGCATAAGAAGGAAACCATTATGCTTACTGAAGAATGCAGTGCTATGATCCAAAGGGGTATTCCACGAAAGCTTAAAGACCCAGGGAGCTTTGTGGTTTCATGCACCATAGGCAAGACCGCAAGATGACATTAGAGAACGCTCTCTGTGATCTAGGTGCCAGTATCAACTTGATGCCCCTCTCAATGATGAGAAAGCTTGCCATAGAAGAAATTAAACCTACCAGGATGTCACTGGTGATGGCCGATAGATCAATCAAGACACCCAATGGAGTTGTGGAAAATCTACTAGTAAAGGTTGGAGAGTTTATCTTCCCTGTAGACTTTGTGATCTTGGACACAGAAGGGGAAGGAAACAACTCAATTATCTTGGGAAGACCATTTCTAGCTACAGCAAGAGCTACTATTGATGTAGAAAAGGGAGAAATGACCTTCAAGGTGCACAATGAGCAAATGGTCATCAATGTTTTCAAACCAATGCAACATCCACCTGAGCAAGGGAACTACATGAAGGTGGATATGATAGAAAGTATGGTAGAAGAAATGTTTGAGGCTAATTATCAAGAGCAACAGGAGGAAGAAGTGGAGGATGAGTTATTGGAAGATGACAACCAGGTGGAACAAGGAGAAGAAGTGGTAGAGATCTCCATTGAAGACAAGGAAATAGACAAGCCAAAACAAGAGTTGAAGCCTCTTCCTCCTCACCTCAAATACGTGTTTCTTGGAGAAGCAGAGGCCCTGCTAGTAATTATAAACTCCTCCTTGAACATGGAAGAAGAAATAAGGTTGATTGAAGTGCTGAGAGCTCACAAGACAGCCTTGGGTTGGACAATTGAAGATATCAAAGGCATCAGCCCTGCCATTTGTATGCATAAAATTTTGTTGGAGGAAGAATCAAAACCTGTAGTTCAACCCCAAAGAAGGCTTAACCAAGCCATGAAGGAGGTGGTTCAAAAAGAAGTCATGAAGCTATGGAATGCTGGGATAATTTTTCCAATCTCTGACAGCTCATAGGTGAGTCCGGTTCAAGTTGTACCAAAAAAAGGAGGAATGACAGTCATCACCAATGAGAGGAATGAGTTGATCCCCACCAGGACAGTGACTGGATGGAGGATGTGCATAGATTATAGAAGATTGAATGATGCTACAAGGAAAGACCACTTTCGTCTCCCATTCATTGATCAGATACTAGAAAGATTAGCTGGCCATGCCTATTATTGCTTCTTGGATGGGTATTCTGGGTACAATCAAATGGTGGTGGATCCCAAGGATCAAGAAAAGACTTCCTTCACATGTCCATTTGGAGTTTTCGCCTACAGGAGGATGCCATTTGGGCTGTGCAATGCCCCAGCCACCTTTCAAAGGTTATGCTTTCCATTTTCTCTGATATGGTGGAAAAATTTTTAGAAGTCTTCATGGATGATTTTTCTGTCTTTGACAATTCATTTAACACTTGCTTGCATCATTTAACTTTTATTTTAAAAATATGCCAAGAAACTAACCTGGTATTAAATTGGGAGAAATATCATTTCATGGTTCCTAAAGGGATAGTTCTTGGGCATAAAGTGTCAAGCAAAGGTATAGAAGTTGATAAAGCTAAAATAGAAATTATTGAAAAGCTTCCTATACCTGTTAATGTGAAAGCAGTAAGGAGTTTTCTTGGGCATGCTGGCTTTTACAGGAGGTTCATCAAAGATTTTTCAAAAATAGCAAAACCATTGAGCAACCTACTAATGATTGATAGCCCTTTCATTTTTTATGACAGTTGCAAGCATGCCTTTGAAACTTTAAAGAGAAAACTCATTACAGCACCAATTATCACACCCCCTGATTGGAAACTACCTTTTGAAGTTATGTGTGATGCAAGTGACTTTGCAATTGGTGCTGTGTTGGGACAAAAGAAAGATAAGCTGCACCATGTCATATATTATGCTAGCAAGGTGTTAAATGAAACACAGAAAAATTATACCACTACTGAGAAAGAGCTTTTGGCAATTGTATATGCATTTGACAAGTTTAGATAATACTTGATTGGTTCAAATGTTATAGTATATACTGACCATGCTGCTCTCAAGTATCTAATGTCTAAACAGGATTCAAAGCCAAGGCTTATTAGGTGGGTGCTTTTGCTACAAGAATTCGACATTGAAGTGAGAGATAGGAAGGGGAGTGAGAATCAAGTAGCAAATCATTTATCAAGAGTGCCACTAGAAGCCAATCGAGATATACCACAGAAAGTGAATGAAAAATTCCCTGATGAACACCTCTTCCAAGTTTAGCAAGCACCTTGGTTTGCTGACATAGCAAACTACAAAGTAGGAAGGAAGATACCTCAAGAATTTTCCAAGCAACAAGTGAAAAAGCTACTCAATGAAGCAAGGAAGTTTTTGTGGGACGAACCTTTCCTATTCAAGAGATGCTCTGATGGAATGATTAGGAGGTGTGTCCCTGAAAATGAAATGAAAGATATATTGTGGCACTATCATGGTTCAGCCTATGGTGGACACTTTGGACCAGAGAGGACAGCTGCTAAAATACTACAGAGTGGATTTTATTGGCCAACCATCTTCAAGGATGCGAGAGAGTTTGTTCACCAATGCAATGAATGTCAAAGAGCTGGAGGATTGACAAGAAGGAATGAGATGCCTCAAAATTTCATTCTTGAAGTGGAGCTATTTGATCTTTGGGGAATTGATTTCATGGGGCCCTTTCCTCCTTCTTACTCTCTCAAATACATTTTGGTAGCAGTGGAGTATGTCTCAAAGTGGGTGGAAGCAATAGCCACAACCACATGTGATGCACAAATTGTTCTTTAATTCCTAAAGAAGCACATTTTCACTAGATATGGAGTGCCTAAGGGACTTGTCAGTGATGGTGGTGGTCATTTTTGCAACAAACAGATGGAGAAACTCCTTCACAAATATGGAGTGATTCGTAAAGTAGTCACACCATACCACCCTCAGACCAATGGCTAGGCTAAGCTTGCAAATAGGGAATTGAAGAGGATTTTAGAGAAGACTGTGGGAGCCACTAGAAAAGATTGGGCCAGAAAGCTAGAAGATGCACTCTGGGCATACATGATAGCATTCAAAACTCCTATTGGAAAATTCCCTTTTCAGCTGCTATATGGCAAATCTTGTCACCTCCCCGTAGAGCTTGAGCATAAAGCTTTCTGGGCCATTAAACTCCTCAACTTGGATTCTCAGGCAGCAGGGGAGAAGAGACTACTGTAACTAAATAAGTTGGATGAATTTAGGCTAGAAGCTTATGACGATTCTAAGATATACAAGGAAAAGGCCAAGAGGTGGCATGACAAGAAGATCTCAAAGAAGGAGTTCAAACCAAGACAGCAGGTACTCCTATATAATTCCAGGCTCGAAGTTTTCCCTGATAAGCTCAAATCCAAATGGACTGGTCCTTACTTGGTGACAAAGGTTTTCCCTTATGGAAGCCTTGAATTGTTAGACGAAGCAACAAAAAGCCAGTTCATAGCAAATGGGCACAGGGCAAAGCCTTACTTGGGAGGTCAATGGGACAAAGAAAAAGAGGTTCAAAACCTGAGCTGAGCAAGAATGGAGAATGTCAAGCTAGTGACAATAAAGAAGTGCTTGTTGGGAGGCAACCCAACCTGAGGTAGTTTTCTTTTCATAGCTATTTCAATAAAAAAGGTTGAGTAGATTTATCTTGTATTGCAAGGAGCTAAGTTTGGTGTTGCACACCAAAACAATTTAAAGGAGAGTGAAGAATGCTAAGTTTGGTATTCCACCAAAAATCTCATTTAAAAACACATTCTCACCTTCTGCATAAAGGGTTGCTAGCTCCAAGAAATCAGATAAACCATTGAATCATTGTCTGTTTTCTAGTTTTAAGTTATATTACCTTTAGCAAAGACAGAAGGATTTCACATATGGTTAACTTAATACATAAGAAACATTGGCAAGGGACTAAGTTTGGTGTTCACACATCAAAGTAAGTTCAAAATGTCCACAAATAAGTCATGTTAGCTAACCATCTGCTTAAGGGCTTGAGAAACAAGCAACTTTTGAGGATTATGCAGGAAAATAATCAACCTATGGAGGGAGTCTGCATCATTGTCCAAAGGAAGTACAATAAAAAGAAATAATGATGACAGAAAGAAAAGCTGAGAGACATTCCCAACAAGTTGTATTGACACTTAATCCTTATTGCTTTGAAGTATTTTAATTTGGAAATTTCTATATGCCTTGCTGAAGTGTTCAATTAAGTGCAAGTGGAGATGTTTGCTAAGAATGCTAGCCTGCATATTGTGCTTGTCATCCATCACTAGCTTGAATTTTGTTTTGTTTCCCTTCTGCAAAAATAAAAGAAAAATATTTGATTTAGAAAAGTGAATGTTCAATGTTGTAGAAGTTAGAATGAAATTCAGTGGTGGTATTTGTTTGATTTAATGATTAGCTCAATAATAAAAGCTGCATAATAAAATGCTTCTTGAAGTGTGAGTTAAGTTGCTGCTATAAAGTCTTTTATTAATGAAATCCCCTTGATAATAAATCAAAAATAAGAAAGAAAAAGAAAAAGAAAAGCCAAGAATTGGCAAAGAAACAAACTTCAATTAATTAATTAAAAAGAATTTTTTGAAAAAGAGGGAGGTATTTTCGAAAATTAGAGAGGGATAGTTAGTTAGGAAGTTTTGAAAAAGATAAGAAACAAACAAAAATTCAATTAGTTAGTTGAAAAATATTTGAAATTCAATTTTGAAAAGATAAGAAGATAAGAAGTTAGAAAAGATATTTAAAAAAAAAGATAGGATAAAAAGATATTTTTGAAAAGATATGATTGAAATTAGTTTTGAAAAAGATTTGATTTTAAAAATCAAAATTAATGACTTGACTCACAAGTAATCACAAGATATGATTCTAGAACTTAAAGTTTGAATCTTTCTTAACAAGCAAGTAACAAACTTGAAATTTTTGAATCAAAACATTAATTGTTGATGATATTTTCGAAAATATTGATATAAAATTAAGAAAAAGATTTTTGAAAAATATTTTTAAAATTTTCGAAAATAAATAAAAAAAATGAAAAAGATTTGATTTTTGAAAAAGATTTTGCAAAAGATAAGATTTTTAAATTGAAAATTTGATTTGACTCATAAGAAACAATTGAATTTTAAAAATTTTTGAAAAAGTCAATCCAAATTTTCGAAATTTATGAGAGAAAAAAGGAAAGATATTTTTTTGATTTTTGAATTTTTAATGATGAAAGAGAAAAACATGAAAAAGACTCAATGCATGAAAATTTTGGATCAAAACAATAAATGCATGCAAGAATGCTATGAATGTCAAGATGAACACCAAGAACACTTTGAAGATCATGATGAACATCAAGAATATATTTTTGAAAATTTTTATATGCAAAGAAAACATGGAAGACACCAAACTTAGAAATCTTTCATGTTCAGACACTATGAATGCAAAAATGCACATGAAAAACAAGAAAAGACACAAAACAAGAAAACATCAAGATCAAACAAGAAGACTTACCAAGAACAACTTGAAGATCATGAAGAACACTATGAATGCATGATTTTTCGAAAAATGCAAAATGAATATGCAATTGACACCAAACATAAGATCTGACTCAAGACTCAAACAAGAAACACAAAATATTTTTGATTTTTATGATTTTCTAATTTTTTTTTGAATTTTTGAAAATTATATGAAAAAGAAAAAATAAGGATTCCAAAATTTTTAATATGAATTCCAGGAATCTTGCATTCTTAGTCTAAAGCTTCAGTCCAGGAATTAGACATGGCTCACTAGCCAGCTAAGCTTTCAGTGAAAGCTCTGGTCCAAAACACTAGACATGGCCAATGGCCAGCCAAGCTTCAGCATGTAACTCAGATATACTACTCATTAATTATCAAATTAACTTGCCTTTATGAAGATGGTTTGGAAGCCTCAGTCCAAAAGAATTTAGACATGGCTTTACAGCCAGCCAGGCTTCACATACTTCATGAAACTCTAGAATTCATTCTTAAAAATTCTGAAGAACATAATATAAAAATTTTTTTTTTCGAAAATTAATTGGGAATACGAAAAAGAAGGAAATATTTTTGAAAATTTTTTATAACTTTTTGAAAACAAAATAAGAAGAAAATTACCTAATCTGAGCAACATGATGAACCATTAGTTGTCCAAACTCAAAACAATCCCCGGTAACGGCGCCAAAAACTTGGTGCACAAAATTGTGATCCCTGAGGTTGTAAAATTTGTTGTTCATTCTCTCCCTGGCAATGGCGCCGATAACTGGTGCACAATACCATGGTCCAAACATAACTTCACAACTTCGCACAACTAACCAGCAAGTGCACTGGGTCGTCCAAGTAATAAAACCTTACGTGAGTAAGGGTCGATCCCACGGAGATTGTTGGTATGAAGCAAGCTATGGTCACCTTGTAAATCTCAGTCAGGAGGATATCAAATAGTTATGGAGTTTTCAAAAATAAATAATAAATAAATAGAAAATAAAGATAGAAATACTTATGTAATTCATTGGTGAGAATTTCAGATAAGCGTATAGAGATGCTTTCATTCCTCTGAATCTCTGCTTTCCCGCTGTCTTCATCCAATCAATCCTACTCCTTTCCATGGCAAACTTTATATAAGGGCATCACCGTCGTCAATGGCTACATCTCATCCTCTCTGTGAAAATGGTCCGATGCGCTGTCACTGCATGGCTAATCATTTGGAGGCATCACCGTTGTCAATGGCTACATCCCATCCTCTCTGTGAAAATGGTCCGATGCGCTGTCACTGCATGGCTAATCATCTGGAGGTTCTCGATCATACTGGAATAGGATTTACTATCCTTTTGCGTCTGTCACTACGCCTAGCACTCGCGAGTTTGAAGTTCGTCACAGTCATTCAATCCCTGAATCCTACTCGGAATACCACAGACAAGGTTTAGACTTTCCAGATTCTCATGAATGCCGCCATCAATCTAGCTTATACCACGAAGATTCTGATTAAGAGATCCAAGAGATACTCATTCAATCTAAGGTAGAACGGAAGTGGTTATCATGCACGCGTTCGTATGGGAATGATGATGATTGTCACGTTCATCACATTCATATTGAAGTGCGAATGAATATCTTAGAAGCGGAATAAGTTGAATTGAATAAAGAAACAGTAGTACTTTGCATTAATTCATGAGGAACAGCAGAGCGCCACACCTTAATCTATGGAGTGTAGAAACTCTACCGTTGAAAATACATAAGTGATGAAGGTTCAGGCATGGCCGAGAGGCCAGCCCCCATGATCTAAGAACTAAACGTCCCAAGATGTCTAATACAATAGTAAAAAGTCCTATTTATACTAAACTAGTTACTAGGGTTTACAAAAGTAAGTAATTGATGCATAAATCCACTTTCGGGGCCCACTTGGTGTGTGCTTGGGCTGAGCTTGAAGTTTACACGTGGAGAGGTCATTCTTGGAGTTGAACGCCAGTTTGTAACGTGTTTCTGGCGTTCAACTCTGGTTCGTGACGTGTTTCTGGCGTTTAACTCCAGACTGCAGCATAGAACTGGCGTTCAACGCCCTTTTATGTCGTCTAAACTCGGCCAAAGTATGGACTATTATATATTTCTGGAAAGCTCTGGATGTCTACTTTCCAACGCAATTGAAAGCGCGCCATTTTGAGTTTTGTAGCTCTAGAAAATCCACTTTGAGTGCAGGGAGGTCAGAATCTAACAGCATCAGCAGTCCTTCTTCAACCTCTGAATCTGATTTTTGCTCAAGTCCCTCAATTTCAGCCAGAAAATACCTGAAATCACAGAAAAACACACAAACTCATAGTAAAGTCCAGAAATGTGAATTTAACATAAAAACTAATAAAAACATCCCTAAAAGTAACTAGATCCTACTAAAAACATACTAAAAACAATGCCAAAAAGCGTATAAATTATCCGCTCATCAGTAACCATGGAGAAGAAGCATGAAAAGCTTCTCTCAATACAGAGTCAAACAGAGCCCCCACACTCAACTTCTAAGTTTGGTGTTGGGAGGCCACCATTAAGCTCTGAGTCTCTGTGAATCTCTCTCAGAGCTCACTGTCAAGTTATTGACATTAAAGAAGCGCTCATTGGGAGGCAACCTAATGTTATTTAATTATATTTATTTATATTCCATTGTCATTTTATGTTTTCTTTAGGTTGATGATCATGTGAAGTCATAAAAACAGCTGCAGAATTAAAGCAAAATCAAAAATAGCATAAAAAACAGCACACCCTGGAGGACAGGCTTACTGGCGTTTAAATGCCAGTAAGGATAGCAGAATGGGCATTTAATGCCCTGTCTGGCAGCATTCTGGGTGTTAAACACCAGAATTGGCAGCCAGACTGGCGTTAAACGCCAGAAAAGGGTGTCTGGTGTTTGGCTGGCGTTAAACGCCAGAAATAGGCATCAGCCTGGCGTTTAACGCTAGAAAAGGGTGTCTGAGTGGCATTAAATGCCAGAAAGGGGCATCAGCCTGGTGTTTAACGCCAGAAAAGGTAGCAAAGTTAGCATTTAACGACAAGATGACACAAGGGAGGTAATTTTGTTTCCAATTCGATTTTTTTTCAATTTTTCATATTTTAATTCATAATTTTTTGCATCAAACATATTTTAAACGTTCATCTTTCAATTTCTATTTTCAAATATTAATAATCTTTCCAATTCTTTTTAATTCTTCTTTTTTCAATTCTTTTCAACTCTTTCCAAAACGTTTTTAAAACTTACATATCTCTTCAAATTTTTTTCAACTCTTTTTAATTTTTCTTGTAAACAGTAATAAGTTTTCAAAATTAATTGCATCATTCTTCTTCTACTCCCTTCTATCTTATTTTTGCTCGAGGACGAGCAAACCTTTTACGTTTGGTGTGGAAAAAAAGCTTTGCTTTTTGTTTTTCCATAACCATTAGTGGCACCTAAGGCTGGAGAAACCTCTAGAAAGAAGAAAGGGAAGGCAGTTGCTTCCACCTCTGAGTCATGGAAGATGGAGAGATTCATCTCAAAAGTCCATCACTAGAAAGAGGATGGAGCAAACAAGAGAGCCCACTCATGGACCTCAACAAGAGCACTCCATCATTGATGAGTCCAATTCACACCCCATTCAAAAATTGGTGAATTAGTTCTTTTGGCAAGTGCACCAAAATTATCGTCAAGTAATAACCCACAGTGGAGTGGGATCGTATCCCCAGAGATTGGCAAATTCAAGCAGTTTTAATTAATTGATGAATTAGTCAAGCGGATCAATAAGATTGTGAAGTACAGAATTGTAAATGACATAAATGTAAATGACTAGAATATAAATAAAAGCAATAAAGTGCATAAATAGAAATGGCAGAATGTAAAGTGCAGAATCATAAATGACTTGAATGTAAATGGGAATGGAGAATTGCTGAATGTAAAATTAAGCTATAAAGAAATGGATAGATAAGAATGGGAAAGTTCATTGAGATTGGGAGATGTTGTCTCTTTGGATCAAATCTAGCTTATATCATCTTCAATCATGCAACTCATTGACCTCTTGGCAATCATGATTGATTGAGCCCTAATCCCTTGGTGACTCAATCTCTCATATCTTGATCAATAGCCAATTCCTTGGTCTAATTGCTCATGAAGAGAGATATGCTTGGTCCCTGATTATACCACACACCATTATAGGTCAAAGTAGAGATGAGGATTATATGTCACATATCCAAACACCAAAACCCAGATTCTACTCAAGTGTGAGAAGGGATTTCAAGCATGGTTTCATGTTTCCTTTCCCAAGGTTCCCATGAAACCCAATTGCATTCAATCTCTTTTCCAAGATAATTGAACACTAAGCATTAAGAACAAAATTCCTTCTAGCAAATCAAAGAGAACATGAAGAGAAGAAGAATTTCCCTATTATCAATCCATCAAGTACAACAGAGCTCCCTCTCTCAATGAGAGGGAAGTTAGCTACTCATAGCTCAAAAAGTACTCAAAAGTAAAGTGTAAAAGTGGATCTAAAACTAACTGCTTAACCCCCTTTCAGTACTCCTTGGGGTGTATTTGATGAGTATTTTGGTGAAAAATAAATTTCCTCCAAAACACACAAATCTAACCGGCAAGTGTACCGGGTCGTATCAAGTAATAAAAACTCACGGGAGTGAGGTCGATCCCACAGGGATTGAAGGATTGAGCAATTTTAGCTTTGTGGTTAATTTAGTCAAGCGAATCAAGATTTGGTTGAGTGATTTGTGATTTGCAGAACTTAAATTGCATGAAATTAAAGAGAGCAGGAAATTAAATTGCTGAATCTTAAAGAACAAGAAATTAAATGGCAGAAACTTAGGGTGCAAGAAATGTAAATTGCGGAATCTTAAAGTGCAAGAAATGTAAATAGCTCGAAATGTAAAGGGGATTAGGAGTTGGATTTGCAGAAATTAAACAAAGAAAAGTAACTTGCATCAAACAAAAGAGTAAAAGAATTTGCTTCCTGGTTCAATTTCACTTATTCCATTGTCTTCTCTTTACTCTTAGCTATTCCTTCTTGCTTCAACCTTTCTCCAAGCTTTCTTCACCTATAATTAATCAACCAAACACATCAAAGCTATGCTTAAAATCATGAGATATTCATTCTTTCATAATATGTGACAATTATAGTATAAAACCTCATGAAATAGCATGAATTCATACATGGTTGATTCAATCAAGGAAAACATGAAAATCTACCTAATTGGCTTGCTTGTAGCTCAAGAAAGTGCATAATTCTAATGAAAACAAGAAAAAAAAGACTAGTTAAAATAGGCTAAGATGACTTGTCATCACAACAACCAACTTAAAGCTTGCTTGTCCCCAAGCAAGAAAAGATTTATTGAGAAGAAAGAATGAAATGGAAGAGGATGTTCATGCTAGCAGACTTCGAGGCATGTTATGGGATTTTGTCTTCATGCTATGCTTTTCTTTGTCTTGTCTTTTTCTTTGAAGATTCTTTGACCTCCTAGTCACCACAACAAGACAACATACATTAGTCTTATCCAACCGTAGCAAGAGTGTTCTTTTTATTAATACTATGTGAGTGGGTTAATCAAAATTAAAGAGAAAGTTCTTGATCTAGATCACCACCTCACTTAATCATTGTCAATCTAATCAATTCCCCGGCAACAGCGCCAAAAACTTGATGAGTATTTTGGTGAAAAATAAATTTCCTCCAAAACACACAAATCTAACCGGCAAGTGTACCGGGTCGCAAAGGAATTGTTAATTGTAAGGAAAGTAGATGAGAAGCAAGTAACAGAAACGGAAATTAAATTGCAGTAAACAAAGCAGAGAGATCCAAGGATGAGATTGAAACAGAATTCCCTCAATTCTCCAACCCAAGATCCAAGACAATTGCAATTGAAATAGAAAGCAATAAAATGAAGAGGAAGAGAAGTGAATTCTCTTTCTCCAAGACAAAGAAATTAAAGATCACTCAATATCCAAAGCTCTCCGAAAACTATTATGAAAATTCAAAAAAAAAGCTCCCTGAAGAACTTGAATTCTCTCCTATTTATGCACTTTCTTCCAATGATCTTCAAGCCTTTAGTTGGGCCTTTGCTCTTGGTGGAATTGGGTTGAAAGAGGCCTTGGTTGATTGCTCTTGAAGTTTGGAGAAGAACAAAAGTGAACCAATTGAACCGGGTTTGAGTTTTGCAAAAGTTGGACCAAAAGTTGGAGCAAAAGTTAGGGGTCTAACTTTTGCTCCAACTTTTCATATCAGCTAACACCACTTTGCTGATATGAACGTTGGTGCCAACGTTAGGGGTCTAACTTTGGCCCTAACGTTGGCCTTACCTTGTGTACTTGTGGCGCCAACGTTAGCCACCAAGTTAGGGGGCTAACGTTGGCGCAAACTTTTGGTGCCCAGGGGTGAATTTCATGTGCCAACGTTAGCCTCAAAGTTAGGGGGCTAACGTTGGGGCTAACTTTTCAACCAAAAGTTTGTGCAAAAGTTTGATGCTAACTTTAGGTCCAGCTTTTTGCTTCCTGCTTCAATTTCACTTATTCCATTGTCTTCTCTTTACTCCTAGCTATTCCTTCTTGCTTCAACCTTTCTCCAAGCTTTCTTCACCTATAATTAATCAACCAAACATATCAAAGCTATGCTTAAAATCATGAGATATTCATTCTTTCATAATATGTGACAATTATAGTATAAAACCTCATGAAATAGCATGAATTCATACATGGTTGATTCAATCAAGGGAAACATGAAATTCTACCTAATTGGCTTGCTTGTAGCTCAAGAAAGTGCATAATTCTAATGAAAACAAGAAAAAAAAAACTAGTTAAAATAGGCTAAGATGACTTGTCATCAGTATTTATACTACTCCTAGTAAAATAAAAGATCTACAAAAGTGAAAAAGGAAAATTACATTTTGGAGGGAAAAGAAGCTCAATAAGTGTGACATCCCCAGCTGGTGTGTGATTGGCACTCTAGTGGCGTGTCACGTGCTCTTCAATTTTAGCTTTGCGTGCCACGCCCAGCCCTTCAAGTGGCACGCTTGTCTCTCTAACAACCTTGGCGTGCCACGCCTTCGAGCTCAAGTGGCACGCCCTAGCCTTTTTTTCCTTTCTCTCTTCCTCTGGAAATTTGAACTAGCGTGGCACGCCCAGGGTCTGGCGTGCCACGCCCTTGCTCTATGCTTGGCTAAGCTTCTCTGGAAAGTTGCACTAGCGTGGCACGCCCAGGGTCTGGCGTGCCACGCCCCTTTGTGAGTGAGTGGTTCCTCTGTTTGGCGTGCCACGCCACGAACTCAAGTGGCACGCCCCAATGCTTCTCTGCTCTCTGAATGGCACTGGCGTGCCATACCTGGGGTTCAAGTGGCATGCCTAAGTGAAGAATAGTGATTGGCGTGCCACGCCTTCGACACCAAGTGGCACGCCCCATGTAATTGCCCTCCTTCATCCTCTTTGGAAACTTATACCAGCGTGCCATGCCTAAAGGCTGGCGTGCCACGCCCATGATCATGTCTTGGTTCCAGTAGTTGGCGTGTCACGCCTCAGCCTTCAAGTGGCATGCCATAGTGACATGCTTCGGTTGGCGTGCCACACCTTCGATACCAAGTGGCACGCCTAAGTGAGGTTGAGAGGTTGGCGTGCCACGCCTTCGACTTCAAGTGGCACGCCCAGTCTTCAATTGCCTTCAGCCCATTCTCTGGATTATTGTACCAGCATGCCACACCATGCTGTTCAAGTGGCACGCCCATGGATTTGTGAACTCTTCAAGCTTGGCGTGCCACACCTGGGTTCTTAAGTGGCACGCCTTCGATACCAAGTGGCACGCCATAGTGTAGGTTCTTCTTGGAATGGTGAGTTGGTGTGCCACGCCCCTTTGCTCAAGTGGCACGCCCATAGTAGTTGCTGGATTAGGCGTGCCACGCCTTCATCAAAGAGTTGGCGTGCCACGCCTTCGTCAAACCCAGGGTCTTGCTGCTTCATTCTTTCTTCATAGCTCCGGGTGGAGCTTGTCCCCTTCACCATTAGCATCCTTTCTATGCTAGAGGGGCTATAGTCAATGGACTTCCCCCTTACATAGCTAATGTAACCATAGTGTTGTCCTGGTTGAGGCACTACGTTAGCATAGAATTCCCTCACCAAGATCTCTACCACCTTCCTTGGTGAGTTGCATACGAGTGACCAACCCCTATTGTTGATTTCAATGTTGATCTCAAGATGCTCATTCCTCCCTAGTTGAAACCCAACTTCTGGAATGATCTCCCTCTTACTCACCCAACCATAGAATTGATTTTGGTTGAAGGCAGAGAGGAACTTGTAGTCATTAAAAGAGCTTGAGGATCTAGAGGTTGGTTCCTTGGTTTTTCTTTTCTTTGAGGCTGAGCTTTTTGGTGGTGCCATTAGGTTGAGAGAGTGTGTTTGAGGTTAAAAAATGTGGGTTGCAAGAAAGAGCAAGCAAAACAAGGTTTTGCTCCAACACCAAACTTAGGACTTGATTGTCCCAATCAAGAAAAAAAGAAGAAAGTAAGGAAAGAGATAGTAAAAGATGAAAAGAGAAAGGAAGATGAGGGGTGTATGCTTTTCGTGTGTGATTAGGGATTGTTGAAGTGGGAGAGGAGTTGGGGAGGTGAGGCTTTTATAAGGGTTGAATGGTATGGTCGAAAGGTGGGAAATAAAAAGGGTTAAATGTTTTCCCACTTAGGGAGTGGCGCCTAGCGTAGGAAGAGGCGCCAACTCTTTTCTCACAGCGTCTTCTGCATGTGTTGAGTTCCAAAGTGTAAGTACACTTTGACTTCCTTGCTTTGTGAGTTGTTTACCATGTGGGCTCCATCTTCTCTCCTGAAATGAAACTGAACCCATTCCCATCAAAAGTGATTTAGATTGCAACTGATGGGTGTCCCTTGGGACACCAAACTTAATCCTTTGGCATCTTAATAAATTGGTTCCATCATTGTGTATTTAATGTGTTCATAAGAATGGAGTAACACCAATCTTTTCATTTTCTTTTGATTCCAATTCCTCTGAACTCATTAAACCACGTTCATGTTCTTACCCAAAACATTAAGTGCTTTCAAATTGGGTGACATGGGCTTGCTAGGTGATCATCGGTAGGGGCCACACCAAACTTAATCTCTGAGCTTACTCTTCAAAATCAAGTTACTAATTGTTTGTAAGCCTAGATTAAGTGAGTGACAGGCCACGCCAAACTTAGCAATTTAGCTAGTTCTTATCCCATTCACCTATCATTAGTTATGCCTTCATCACGTTGCAATTCCAGAATAGAAAGAAATAAAAGAGTGTAAAGAAAATCTAGCTGCCAAAGCTAATATCAAACTTTCTAATCTACAATTGTAAACTAATCCTAATTTGATAATGTAACATCAATGTGAGACTGAAAATTAAACTATCTAAAGCAATAGATTTTAAACTATTTCTAAGAAAAGCAATAATTCAAAAAGGATAAAGTGTTGGGGTGCCTCCCAACTAGCGCTTCTTTATTGTCATAAGCTTGACATTCCTTCTTTAGCTGAGTTTGTAGCTCACTCTCTGCTCCTCTAAGGAGCCTCCCAAGAAGTGTTTGAGTCTATGGCCATTGACAATAAAGGTTCTCTGAGTCTTGTCTTCCATGAGCTCCACATGACCATAGGGAAACACCTTGAGTATGGTGAAAGGTCCTGACCATCGAGACTTCAGTTTTCCAGGAAAGAACTTGAGTCTTGAGTTGTAGAGTAACACCTTCTGTCCTTCAGTGAACTCCCTTCTTGCTATCTTTTGGTCATGCCACCTTTTTGTGTTCTCTTTGTAGATTTTTTCATTCTTATATGCTTGATTTCTAAACTCCTACAGCTCATTGAGTTGCATTAATCTCTTTTCTCCAGTAGCTTGCTCATCATAGTTTAACATTTTTAGAGCCCAAAATGCTCTATGCTCAAGTTCAACTGGTAAGTGACAAGCCTTGCCATATACCAGTTGGTATGGAGACATTCCAATGGGAGTCTTACAGGCTGTTCTGTAGGCCTATAGTGCATCATCCAGCTTCTTAGACCAATCCTTTCTTGAGCTTCCAACAGTTTTTTCAAGGATTCGATTTAGCTCTTTGTTGGAAATTTCAGCTTGCCCCGTTGGTTTGTGGGTGGTACGGAGTTGCTACTTTGTGCTTGACTCCATATCTGAAAAGGAGTGTCTCAAGTTGTTTGTTGCAGAAGTGTGTCCCTCCATCGCTAATGAGAGCTCTGGGAACTCCAAATCTACTGAAGAAATTCCTTCTCAAGAAGCTTATCACAACTTTGTTGTCATTTGTTGCAGTGGCTATGGCTTCTACCCACCTTGAAACATAATCAACAGCCACTAATATGTAGCTATTTGAGTAGGAGGTTGGGAAAGGTCCCATGAAGTCAATCCCCCATACATCAAATAGCTCCAGCTCTAGTATGAATTGCTGTGGTATCTCATTTCTCTTGGTTAGATTACCAGCTCTTTGGTATTCATCACACCTTGACACCATTTTCTTGGCATCCTTAAACATTGTTGGCCAGTAAAATCCGGATTGAAGCACTTTTGCTGCTGTTCTTTCTCCACTGAAGTGACCTCGATATGCAGATCCATGGCACTGCCATAACACTTCCTTCCCTTCTTCATGGGATATACACCTTCTTAGGATTCCATCAGCACACTTTTTGAACAAATAGGGGTCATCCCAGATGTAGTGTTTGGCATCCTTAATTAGCTTCCTTCTCATGTGCTTATTGATGTTAGTGGGTAGTTCCCCAATAGCCTTGAAGTTAGCTATGTCTGTAAACCAAGGGGCTACTCGAATCATCATCAACTGTTCGTCAGGAAAGCTTTCATTTACTGCTACTTGCTGCATTTCTTCTTCTTGTGGGATCCTTGAGAGGTGGTCAGCTACCTTGTTCTCTGCTCCGCTCCTATCTTTAATCTCAATATCAAATTCTTGGAGCAGCAGAATCCACCTTATTAGTCTGGGCATAGATTCTTGTTTGGTAAGCAAGTATTTGAGTGCTGCATGATGAGTGGACATAATTACTTTTGAGGCAATAAGATATGATCTAAACTTATCAAAAGCAAAAACTATGGCTAAAAGTTCTTTCTCCGTAGTGGTATAGTTCCTTTGATTCTCATTGAGGACTGATGCCAGGGCATTTTGGCCAGTTTCACTGACCTTTTCTTTGGAAAATATAGGGAGCCTCTGGGCATAGAATTACTCTATGTATTTACTTTCTCTGCACTTCTAGTTTCATCATGTATTCTCCATCTTTGTTTTCATTTTTGAGAGCTATGAACAACTAAACTCCTTTCATTGGGTTAGGGAGCTCTGTTGTAATTTGATGGATCAATACTAGTTTTCATTATTCTTCTTCTATCTTTTCTCTTGATTTTACTTGAAATCTTTCGATCTTCATCCAATTGGATAGTTATCTTGGAAAAGAAGCTATTCATACTTGGATCTCTTCTGAACCTTGAAAGAGGAATGAAGAGATCAAGCTAGAAATGCTTTCTCATGCTGGACCAAATTGGGTTTGGATGGATATGTGACTATAATCCTCTCAACACTTGATTTGGGAAATGCCTGTGGTATAATCAGTGACCATACTTCATCTCTTCTCATGAGTAATTGACCAAGGAATTGGCTATTGATCAAGATTTGAGAGATTGAATTACAAGAAATTGTAATTCAATCACTTAAGATTGCCAAGGAGATCAATGAGTGCATTGATTGCGGAAGAGATGAAAATGAAATTGATCCGGAGAAAGCAACATCTCCTAAGCCCAATGAACTCCCCATTTCTGATCTTACCCATTCTCTTTATTTTCTGCTATTTACATTTATGAGCAATACCCCATTCCCATTTACAATTCTGTAATTTACTTCAGTAATTTACTTTCAGTTCTTTAATTCTAGCATTTACTTTTTCTGTCATTTACCTTCCCTCCATTTTATTTTCTGCAATTCTAAAATCAAATCCTGGATTCGCTCATCTAGAATATTCCTCTAATTAAAGTTGCTTGATCAATCAATCCTTGTGGGATTCGACCTCACTCTACTGTGAGTTTTTACTTGATGACAAATTCGGTACACTTGCCGAAGGAAATTTGTTAAGAGACAAGTTTTTCGTGCATCAAGTTTATGGCGCCGTTGCCGGGGATTGATTGTGCATCAACAATGATTAGATTGGAGGATAACTAGATTGAGCATTTTATTTTTGTTTGATTTAATTTTCTGTTTGAGTCATTTACTTCCTGTTTTAGTTAATTTCTTCCCTTCCCCCTACTTTTTCTTTGTTATTTACAATTCATCTCACTAACCCACTAACTGTTTGATATATTGCATCACTCACACTAACAGTAATTCTGACAGATATACTTTTTGCACCTATTCTCACAGGGAGAAGAAGCGGGGCTTCAACTTCCTTTGATTCTGAACCTGAGAGAACCTTCCTTAGACTAAGAAGGGAGGCAAGAGAAAAACGTGTAATTGGTGCTGAAGAAGAGGAGGAACACTTTGAGGAATACTTTGAACCAAACATGGAAGAAAACATGGAAAACCATCACGAAGAAGAGGCTCACAACCATGGCGGAAGAGGTCGAGCAAATCATGCTGGGGAGGATAGAAGAGTTTTAGGCTCTTACATCAATCCAAACCCAGGAAACTGTGGAAGTAGCATTCAAAAGCCAACCATCCATGCCAACAATTTTGAACTAAAACCACAGCTCATCACCCTTGATCAAAACAACTGTTCATTCGGAGGAAGTGTCCAAGAGGACCCCAATCAACATTTAACCACCTTTCTGAGAATATGTGACACAGTGAAGTCTAATGGTGTTCACCCTGACGCCTATAGACTGCTCTTATTTCTATTCTCACTCAAGGATAAGGCAGCCAAGTGGTTGGAGTCTTTTCCAAGGGAGAGCTTGACAACTTGGGAAGATGTGGTGAACAAATTCTTAGCAAGATTTTACCCTTCTCAACGAATCAATAGGTTGAGAGCTGAGGTCCAAACTTTCAGGCAACAAGATGGGGAGACTCTATATGAAGCATGGGAGAGGTTTAAAGACCTAACAAGGAGGTGCCCACTAGATATGTTCAATGAATGGGTGCAGCTGCATATTTTCTATGAAGGGCTCTCTTATGAGTCAAAGAAGGCCATAGACCATTCATCCGGAGGATCTTTGAACAAGAAGAAGACCATTGAGGAGGCCATAGATGTCATTGAAACAGTAGCAGAGAATGACTATTTCTATGCTTCCGAAAGAGGGAACACAAGAGGAGTAATGGAGCTAAACAATATAGATGTTCTGCTGGCCCAAAACAAGCTCATTACCCAGCAGCTGGCTGACCTCACCAAGAAGATGGAGAGGAACCAAGTAGCAGCAATCTCCACTTCATCAACAACCCAAGAAGGAGTGAATGAATAAGCAGAGGGTAGTAAGGAGCAAGCCAACTACATTGGGAATTCACCTAGTCAAAACCATGATCCTTACTCCAAGACCTACAACCCTGGATGGAGGAATCACCCAAACTTTGGGTGGGAAAATCAACAAAACCAAAGCCTTGATCAAAGACGCCCAAATCCAAATAATGCAACCCACCAACACTTCACATCTAGACCATATCAAAACCCCCATGACAACACCTCTCCACATTCATATCAAGGCCAGAATAACCCTCCTCAGCCTGACCTATCATCATTAGATGAAAGAATCTCAAGGATTGAGAATCTACTTGAAGGCATAAGCAAGGAGATTCAAGACAACAAGGTGTTCAAGGAGGAAGTGCGAGCCAGTTTCAAGAACTAGGGAGACACAATCAAGAGGTTGGAATCTCAAGTGGGGTATCTCTCTGAACATATTCCCAAACCCACAGATGGATTCCCAAGTGACACAGAGAAGAATCCGAGAGGTGAAAAAAAGAAAGTAAGATGGGAAGATTGCAAGATGGTCACTATAAGTGATAAGGAGACTGAGGACAAGCCAAGCAAGCTGTCAGAACAACCTGAAGATACCACAGTAGAGGAGGGGGAAAAAGATTACCAAGAACCAGAAATCTCAAAACAGGAGCTACTGAGACTCTATGCACCTTTTCCGTAACTGCTCAATGGTGCTATGGAGAAGAGAATATACTCAAGATTTCTTGACTTGTTTGCATCTTTGCATGTGAACATACCGTTCATCAAGACTATCCAACAAATGCCTGCATACATCAAGTATATGAAGGAGCTGCTTCCCAGGAAAGGCTCACGCAAGGGAGGCCAAACTATAGTGATGAACAAGGAGTGCAGTGCTCTCATTCAACCGCAGTTGCCTACGAAAAGAAAAGATCCAGGGAGTTTTCATGTCCCCTGTGCCATAGGGGAAACAATGTTTGATAGAGCACTCTGCGATTTGGGAGCAAGCATCAACTTAATGCCCTTATCCCTAGTGAAGAGGCTGCAGATCAATGAGATATTGCCCACAGATGTAGTCATTAGGCTGGCTGACAAAACTCAAAAACAAGCAAGAGGGGTGGTGGAAAACGTGTTGTTGAAGGTGGGGAAATACTTTCTTCCCACAGACTTTGTCATGTTGGACATGGAAGAGAGTCACACTCACCCAATCATATTGGGAAGACCATTTCTAGCTACAGCCAGAGCACTCATAGATGTGGAGCGAGGGGAGCTAATATTGAGGATCCATGATGAATGACTCAGCTTTAATGTCTTCAAACTCTCACAAGAAGCAGACCAAGAAAACAAAGAACCAAGCAATGATCATAATGAGATGCTGACAGAGGAAACAAGCACTGAAGCACAACCAACACATCTGAGAACCCCACTGAATAATGAACAAGGCAAACAGCAATTGTCACAGCTCAAGGAGAAGCTGGAGGAACCTAAACCACCGGAGGCATGTGAAGACAACAACAAAATTTCCTTAGAAGAAGAAGTAACCAAGTGCAAGCCAGCATCAAAAGGGACAAAGAAGAAGATACCAAGGGGGTGGAGGAACAAGAAGATCCCTACGGAAGACTTCTCTCCAGGAGATAAAGTGATCTCAGCTTACTTCCCAGATATCCCCTTAATCTCCCCACTGTACCATCTCAGTTACCTAAGGTCTTCACTATCAACAGAGTTCTCTCCTTGGAACATGTAGAGATCATTGATACAACCAATGGATATAAGTCCAAGGCAAGAGGGGAGGACTTGAAGCATTATCAACCTCCCTGATGAAGGAGAAACATCAAGCTAGTGATGCTAAAGAAGCGCTTCATGGGAGGCAACCCATGTTTTATTAGCTTTTACTAGTGAATAAATCAATATTCATGAATTCCAACCCAAACTTTGTGAAGTCCTTATATTGCAGTATATAGTGAAGAACAAGTTTGGTGTTCAAAGCGTGCCAAGAAAGCATGAATGTAACTGAGAGCATGCTAGTCTTGGAGCTTTGAACAGAACTTTTCATCACAGTGCTCCAAACTAAGTTTGGTGTCACCCCATGGTGCCACCAATGTGCATATAAGGATACACAGTTAGTTGGTTAGTTGGAGTTCATGAATAAACAAAATATTTTCTTCTCTTCATTATTCTAGCCGAAAAGTTTAAAAACTTTTTATGATATTGATTTTTCTTATTTTATTTTTATAGGGAAAGGGAAAGGAGCATTGAAGGGGATAGATTGGACAATTAAAGGAAGAAGGTTCGGACACCATAAAAGAAAGGACTATACATTTGTTCTAAAAAGGGAAGTCATTGGAAAATGTTGCCATGCAACATTAAAAAAAATAGGACCCTTGGAGATCGAGCAATCTCCATCATAAAGTGATGATCCTTGTCCTTTCTACATGCACAACCCCAACCGTCCATCAAACAACCACTCCATCAATCCACACCCTCCATTTACTCACAACCTCTCTATATAAGTGATCCTTGTTCCGTACCCACTCTTCACACCTCTCCATTTCGGGTTCCCCTTCACTCCCTTCATTGCACTCAACCCTAAACAACCAAAAGTCTCCACACCCTTGCTAACTTCACGCATTAACCTTCATTCATGGCATCTTCGAGCTCTAAAAGAAGGAAAGGAAAAGAACCTATGGAGCAACACCCGTATGATGAAAAGAGATTTAGAAGCTTGCACCATGCATTGCAATACGGATGGATGGTGGATAAGGAGATCATTTATGAGCTGGGATTTCAAGTTAGGAAAAATGAGTGTCATGAAATCACAAAGAAGGTAGAAAAGAGAAGATGGGAGCTCCTTACTGATCCGGTCATTAGGGTGAATGCAAATCTTATAAGAGAGTTTTATGCAAATGCGGTCCGATATGATAAGGCAGATGAGTCATATACAAGCTTTGTGAGAGGAAAGATTGTGGATTTTGGTCCCATGAGTGTCATACGGGCATTAAAGCTGCGGTCTATACTGTTTGAAGAAGAGAGTCATGAGTCAGTGAGGAAGGCACTTGAGGATTGGAAGCAAGCAAGATTGGCACGGATGCGAGGGAATGCAAGAGGACACAGAGAGGACAAGCAAGGAGGAAAGCATGGGCATCCACAAGAGTAAAAGGTGGTGGAGTTCCTTCTTTGGTCCATTTTTTCTCTATGTTTTAAATAAGGAAGATCTTGTATGAAATAGAACTTGCTTCCATGTTAGTTTAAATTCTGTCTTTTAAAGTTTTTGTGTTGAAGAGGTTTAGGATTGCTAGTCCTTATGTCACTGCATCATTACTTTGCTTACTTGTATGCTTGTTCCTTTAAATCAAATGAAAAAGAGAATGAGTGTTTTTAAAGACCAGAGATGAGTTCATACTATGGAATAAGTTCATGAGTTTATGGTATAGTCATAAGTTAGCTAAGTTGGTTCAACCATAAGGTGGGAGGACAACTATCTGTCATGAATACTATGCTTGTGACACACCCTATGAGACTAGCTAAATAAGAAGATCCTAATAAAAAAAAGGGAAAGAATAATCAAAGTTGAGGAATAAAAGAAAAAGAGTAAGCAATAAGGCTAGGCACCAATGGTTTAATCTTGAGACATGTGTCTGTGGTGCTCCTGTGTGAGGGATCTACTTGGATGAATAATCTCTTAGGGGTGCCTTATCACTTGGTAACTTGGGTTAACTAACTCGGGATTATCAGCTGAAAGTCCACTATCAAGAGTAACCCTCACTACAGAGCATTTAGTAACCCAAAGAGGTGCTGGACACCAAAGTCTCAAGAAAAGAAAATAAATAAACTATATGCCTGTGGTGTGTATGTATGGGGGAGAGACTTGAGCAAGTAAGTCCTTAGGGGTGCTTCAACACCTAGCACTTTGAACCAACTGGTTCGGGAGTGTTGGCTGAAAGCTTATTTTAAAGAGTTGCCCCCTTACAGAACACTTAGTCTAAGAACACAAATAAGCCCTGAAATAACAACAAAAGGATAAATAAATAGAAGTTTCATGGGATGCAATCACAGTGAGTATTCTAGGACATGATAAAGGTCTGAAAGCCAGGAATGAACCTAAGTTGCTATGCATGAATCCACCATAAAACCAGGGACATGACTTCCACAAGAATGACTCATTTCTCTTGGAATTCCATTCATCATTCTCTTGTTCCAGTACTTGCTTAGGGACAAGCAAGCTTTAAGTTTGGTGTTGTGATGCCGCAATAACGCTCTCGAAGCCATCATTTCCCACGTTAAGAGTCACGTTAACTAAGTTAACGTGAACTCTAACGTGGAAGAAAGGAAATCTCAACGTTATTGGGAAAGTTGAGTCCCAATAACGTGTGCGAAGGACAAAGAGGCAACGTTAGTGGCAACGTTTGTGCCACTAACGTTGAGGTTAACGTGGCTCTTACATGGGTAAGGAACATTAGTAAAAAAGTTGAATGTCACTAACGTTCTCGAACCCATATTTTCACTGAACGTTAACACCACTAACGTCCTGAGCTAAAGTCTTGCCCACTTCACACTTTCTCTCTGCAAGTAAAGCCAAGCCCGATGAAGAAGATAACTGCTTCAAACTCAAGATCCAAAGGCCCAGACCCAAGACTTGAAGAACCAACTAGAAGAGTAGAAGAGTAGTATATATAGGAGTAGCTTTGAATTAAATAGGGAGTTAGAAAATATAGGGAGCCTCTGGGCATAGAATTACTCTCTGTATTTACTTTCTCTGCACTTCTAGTTTCATCATGTATTCTCCATCTTTGTTTTTATTTTCCAGAGCTATGAACAACTAAACCCCTTTCATTGGGTTAGGGAGCTCTGTTGTAATTTGATGGATCAATACTAGTTTTCATTGTTCTTCTTCTATCTTTTCTCTTGATTTTACTTGAAAGCTTTTGATCTTCATCCAATTGGATAGTTATCTTGGAAAAGAAGCTATTCATACTTGGATCTCTTCTGAACTTTGAAAGAGGAATGAAGAGATCAAGCTAGAAATACTTTCTCATGCTGGACTAAATTGGATTTGGATGGATATGTGACTATAATCCTCTCAACACTTGATTTGGGAAATGCATGTGGTATAATCAGTGACCATACTACATCTCTTCTCATGAGCAATTGACCAAGGAATTGGCTATTGATCAAGATTTGAGAGATTGAATTACAAGAAATTGTAATTCAATCACTTAAGATTGCCAAGGAGATCAATGAGTGCATTGATTGAGGAAGAGATGAAAACGAAATTGATCCGGAAAAAGCAACATCTCCTAAGCCCAATGAACTCCCCATTTCTGATCTTACCCATTCTCTTTATTTTCTGCCATTTACATTTATGAGCAATACCCCATTCCCATTTACAATTCTGCAATTTACTTTAGTAATTTACTTTTAGTTCTTTAATTCTAGCATTTACTTTTTCTGTCATTTACCTTCCCGCCATTTTATTTTCTGCAATTCTAAAATCAAATCCTGGATTCGCTCAACTAGAACATTCCTCTAATTAAAGTTGCTTGATCAATCAATCCTTGTGGGATTCGACCTCACTCTACTGTGAGTTTTTACTTGACGACAAATTCGGTACACTTGCCGAAGGAAATTTGTTAAGAGACAAGTTTTCCGTGCATCAATGCTAGCATAGTAAATAACATGTACTAGCTTGTCTTTCCTCTGTCCTAGAACAGCACCAACAGCAAAATCAGATGCATCGCACATTAGTTCAAAGGGAAGATCTCAGCTTGGTTGTGCTATAATAGGTGCAGAGGGGAGTTTCTTCTTAAGTTCATCAAAGGCTACCATGCACTCTCTATCAAAAACAAAGGGAGCATTTGAGACAAGTAGGTTGCTAAGGGGTTTTGCAATCTTAGAAAAGTCTTTGATAAACCTCCTATAGAACCCAGCGTGTCCCAAAAAGCTTCTGATTGCTTTGACATTGCATGGTGGAGGTAATTTTTCAATTACTTCCACTTTTGCCTTGTCCACTTCTATGCCATCTTTTGAAATCTTGTGACCAAGAACCACCCCTTCAGTTACCATAAAATGGCACTTCTCCCAGTTTAAAACCAGGTTGGTTTCTTGACACCTTTTTAGCACAAGAGCAAGATGGTATAGGCAATCAGAATATGAGTTCCCAAATACAGAGAAGTCATCCATGAATACTTCTATGAACTTCTCAACCATGTCTGAAAAAATGGAGAGCATGCACCTTTGGAATGTTGCAGGTGCATTGCACAATCCAAAGGGCATTCTCCTATAAGCAAAGACACCATATGGACAAGTAAATGAAAGTTTTTCCTGATCCTTAGCAATAATACTCATGTCCTGCCAATCTTTTAAGCATCTGGTCCATGAAAGGTAGGGGAAAGTGATCCTTCTGGGTGGCTTCGTTAAGTTTTCGGTAGTCAATGCACATACGCCATCCGGTCACTGTCCATGTGGGTATTAATTCATTCTTCTCATTTGCCACAACAATGATCCCTCCCTTCTTAGGGACTACTTGCACCGGGCTTACCCAAGGGCTGTCTGAGATAGGGTAGATCACCCCTGCTTGCCACAATTTTAACACTTCTTTCTGAACCACTTTATTCATACTTGGGTTCAGCCTCCTTTGTTGTTGCCTTGATGGTTTGACATCTTCTTCAAGCAGGATCTTATGCATACACATTGAAGGACTGATCCCTTTTAAATCTGCAAGTGTCCAGCCTATGGCATTCTTGTGTTGTCTCAACACTTGGATAAGCTCCTTTTCTTGTTCCTTACTCAGACTTGAATTTATGATTACTGGGTGAGTGTTGTTGGCACCCAAATATGCATATTTCAAACTGGGTGGTAAGGTTTTCAGCCCTAGTTTTGGTGACTCTGCATCTTTGTTGTCTGTAGTGGTTGGCATGATTGAGTTTCTCATGGTTGCTTGTGGTGGTTCTCCATCTGGTGCTTGTTCCAGCTCGACGGTTCCTCGACATTGTTCTTCTTCCAAGACTTCTTGAACTATCTATTCCATGGTGTCTACCAGCATGCATTCTCCTATGGATTCTTTGGGGTAACTCATTGCTTTAAAGACGTTGAAGACCATTTTCTCTTCATGCAACTTCAGGACTAGTTCCCCTTTTTGCACATCAATAATGGCTCCAGCAGTAGCTAGGAATGGTCTTCCTAGGATAATTGACGTGTTGGCCTCTTCTTCCATGTCTAGCACAACGAAATCAGCATGGAAAATGAATTCCCTCACTTTCACTAGCAAGTCTTCCACCACCCCATGTTGAAACTTAAATGTTTTGTCAGCCAATTGCTTTGGAATCCTTATTTTCCTTTTTCATATAATTTTCGAAAAAAATGACAAAAAAAAATTAGAAAATCATAAAAATCAAAAAAATATTTTTTTGTTTCTTGTTTGAGTCTTGAGTCATATTATAAGTTTGGTGTCAATTGCATGTGCATCTTGTATTTTTCGAAAATATCATGCATTCATAGTGTTCTTCATGATCTTCAAGTTGTTCTTGGTAAGTCTTCTTGTTTGATCTTGATGATTTTTTGTTTTGTGTCTTTTCATGTTTATCATATGCATTCTTGAATTCTTAGTGTCTAAGCATTAAAGAATTCTAAGTTTGGTGTCTTGCATGTTTTCTTTGCATTAAAAATTTTTCAAAATTGTGTCTATGATGTTCATCTTGACATTCATAGTGTTCTTGGTGTTCACCTTGACATTCATATCATTCTTGCATGCATTCATTGGTTTGATCTAAAAATTTCATGCATTGCATCTTTTTAGTGTTTTTCTCTTGCATCATAAAAATTCAAAAAAATCAAAAAAATATCTTTCCCTTTTTCTCTCATCAAATTCGAAAATTGGGATTGACTTTTTCAAAAATTTTTAAAATCAAGTTGTTTCTTATAAGTCAAATCAAATTTTCAATTTGAAAATCTTATCTTTTTTCAAAATCTTTTTCAAAAATCAAATCTTTTTCAAAATTCTTGGTTATTTTCGAAAATTCCAAAAATAATTTTCAAAAATCTTTTTCTTATCTTATATCATAATTTTCGAAAATAACATAATCAATTAATGCTTTGATTCAAAAATTTGAAGTTTTTTTACTTACTTGTTAAGAAAGATTCAAACTTTAAGTTCTAGAATCATATCTTGTGATTTCTTATGAATCAAGTCATTAATTGAGATTTTAAAAATCAAATCTTTTTCAAAACTAATTCCTATCATATCTTTTCAAAAATATCTTCTTATCTTATCTTTTTCAAAAATTTGATTTCAAAATATCTTCTCTAACTTCCTAACTTCCTATCTTTTCAAAATTTGTTTCAACTAACTAACTAACTTTTTGTTTGTTTCTTATCTTTTTCAAAACCACCTAACTAACTCTCTCTCTCTCATTTTTCGAAAATATCTTCCCTCTTTTCCAAAAATTTCTTTTTTTATTAACTAATTAATTTTATTTTAATTTTTTTTATTTTAAAATTTTTTCGAAAAAAATACTAACCTTTTTCAAAAACTATTTTCAAAAATCACTAACTCTTTTTCAAAAATTATTTTCGAAAATTATCCCTCCCCCATCTTATTCTATTTATTCATTCATATCCTAACATCTCATCTCACATCTCTGCCACCCTCACAGTTGTGTTTCTTCCATTATATTACATTCTTTGTCTCCCCCTCTTCTTCTACTCACACAGGGATCCCTATACTGTGGTATAAAGGATCTCTATTATTATTATTATTTTTCTGTGCCCTCTTCTTTATCATATGAGCAGGAGCAAGGATAAGAACATTCTTGTGGAAGCAGATCCAGAACCTGAAAGGACTCTGAAGAGAAAATTAAGAGAAGCTAAATTACAACAATCTAGAAATAACCTTTCAGAAATTTTCGAAAAAGAAAAGGAGATGGCAGCTGAAAATAATAATAATGCAAGGAGAATGCTTGGTGACTTCACTGCACCAAATTCCAATTTACATGGAAGAAGCATCTCCATTCCTGCCATTGGAGCAAACAACTTTGAGTTGAAACCTCAATTAGTTTCTCTGATGCAACAGAACTGCAAGTTTCATGGACTTCCATCTGAAGATCCTTTTCAGTTCTTAACTGAATTCTTGCAGATTTGTGATACTGTTAAGACTAATGGAGTAGATCCTGAAGTCTACAGGCTCATGCTTTTCCCTTTTGCTGTAAGAGACAGAGCTAGATTATGGTTGGATTCTCAACCCAAGGACAGCCTGAACTCTTGGGATAAGTTGGTCACGGCTTTCTTAGCCAAGTACTTTCCTCCTCAAAAGCTGAGCAAGCTTAGAGCTGATGTTCAAAACCTTCAGACAGAAAGAAGGTGAATCCCTCTATGAAGCTTGGGAAAGATACAAACAGTTGACCAAAAAGTGTCCTTCTGACATACCATGAGAGCCCACTGTCAAGCTATTGACATTAAAAAAGCACTTGTTAGGAGGCAACCCAATGTTTATTTATCTAACTCTATTATTCTTGTTTTTCATGTTTTCTTAGGATCATGATCATATGGAGTCACAAAATAAATATAAAAAATTGAAAACGGAATCAAAAACAGCAGAAGAAAAATCACACCCTGGAGGAGCATCTGTCTGGCGTTCAGCGCCAGAACAGAGCATGGTTCTGGCGCTGAACGCCCAAAATGGGCAGCTTCTGGGCGCTGAACGCCAGAACAGGCATGGTTCTGGCGTTCAACGCCAGAAATGGCACACAAATGGGCATTGAACATCCAAAATGGCCACCAACCTGGCGCTGAACGCCCAGAGTTGTGTGCAAGGGCATTTTACATGCCTAAATTGGTGCAGGGATGTAAATGCCTTGACACCTCAGGATCTGTGGACCCCACAGGATCATCTCAGGATCTGTGGACCCCATAGGATCCCCACCTACCTCATCATCTCTCTTCCCATTCATGATCATCCCTTCTGTTTTCTATTGACCACTCACATCCATACACCCACTACCTTCAAAATTCAACATCTCTCTCCCACCCAATCCCACCCATATGGCCGAATACACACTCCCATCCATCTCCTCCATTTCTTCTTCTTATTCTTCTATTCTTTCTTCTTTTGCTCGAGGGCGAGCAACATTCTAAGTTTGGTGTGGTAAAAAGCATAGCTTTTTTTTATTTTTTCCATAACCATTGATGGCACCTAAAGCCAGAGAAACCTCTAGAGCAAGAAAAAGCAGCAAAGAACAAAGCTTGCAGAAAAAAAAATAGGCGAAAAAAAAAATAGAAAGAAAAAGAAAAAGCAAGCAGAAAAAGCCAATAACCCTTAAAACCAAAAGGCAAGGGAAAAAAAAAAGATCCCAAGGCTTTGAGCATCAGTGGATAGGAGGGCCTAAAGGAATAAAATCCTGGTCTAAGCGGCTAAACCAA
>NC_029786.2:38520181-38520556 GCF_000816755.2 Arachis ipaensis
TTTACTATGAGTTTTTGTGTTTTTCTGTGATTTCAGGTATTTTCTGGCTGAAATTGAGGGATTTTAGCAAAAATTAGATTCAGAAGTTGAAGAAGGACTGCTGATGCTGTTGGATTCTGACCTTCCTACACTCAAAGTGGATTTTTTGGAGCTACAGAACTCGAGATGGCGCGCTTCCAATTGCGTTGGAAAGTAGACATCCAGGGCTTTCCAGCAATATATAATAGTCCATACTTTGGCCAAGAATAGATGACGTAAACTGGTGTTCAACGCCAGCTTTCTACCCAAACCTGGCGTCCAGCGCCAGAAAAGGATCCAGAACCAGAGTTGAACGCCCAAACTGGCACAAAAACTGGCGTTCAACTCCACAAATGG
>NC_029786.2:38520658-38520756 GCF_000816755.2 Arachis ipaensis
GGGCTGGCCATATGCCTGGACTTTCACTTATGTATTTTCAACGGTAGAGTTTCTACACTCCATAGATTAAGGTGTGGAGCTCTGCTGTTCCCTGTTCC
>NC_029786.2:38521744-38546914 GCF_000816755.2 Arachis ipaensis
AGTAAGACTGATTGGGTGAAGATAGCAGGAAAGCAGAGGTTCAGAGGAACGAAAAGCATCTCCATTCGCTTATCTGAAATTCCCACCAATGATTTACATAAGTACCTCTATCCCTATTTTATTATATAATATTCGAAAACACCATTATCACTTTATATCTGCCTGACTGAGATTTACAAGGTGACCATAGCTTGCTTCATACCAACAATCTCCGTGGGATTCAACCCTTACTCACGTAAGGTATTACTTGGACGATCCAGTGCACTTGCTGGTTAGTTGTATCGAAGTTGTGAACCATGGTATTGGCACCATGTTCTTGGCGCCATTGCCAGGGAAAGAAAGAGCCATGAAGTTTACATAATCAAAGTGTAATCACGATTGCGCGTACCAAGTTGCTCACGTTGCCAGGGATTGTTTGAGCCTGGACATCACAATTTCGTGCACCAGGAGGATAAGCCCATCACTAAGAAGTGAATGGAGCATACTAGAAAGCATGCACAAGAGCCCGTGCAGCCGCCTCAGTATGAGATCCCTGAGATTTCTCAAGGGATGTATTTTCCTCTCCAAAGCTATTGGGATCAATGGCAAACTTCTCTTGGAGAATTGAGCACTAACATGGAGCAATTGAGGATGGAGCATCAAGGACATGTTACCACCCTCAATGAAATAAGTGAAGACCAAAGAGCCATTAGGGAAGACCAAAGGGCTATGAGGGAAGAGAAACAAAGGCAAAGGGATGACATAGAAGATGGAGGACTTTATGCTATTTTCGAGTTTTACATTGTATTCTGACTTCAGTATGAGTTTTTAAACCTCCTAGGTTGAGGGGAAGAGCCCTGCTGAGTCCTATGAATTAATAAAAGTACTACTGTTTCTCTTCGATCCGTGTTTGATTAATTCTAAGATGTATTCGTACTTCATCGTGGTGAATACGATGATCTAACCAATTAGCTCTGTTCATCACATTAAGACGAACGTGCTTGACAAACACCCGCGTCTACTTGGGTCAGAATGCGTCTTTCACCGGACAAGGACGACCAACAGCTTGAATATACATCTCTCAGACGGCTAATCCACGACTTCGTTGGGGACTTCTCGAGACATCAGTTCAGCCGATTTTTTGGGAGATTAGGGTCTCTGTGGTAGAGGCTAGAACCCAAAGATACATCATTCTCTAATCCAGAAGATCCAACCTTGTCTGTGGCGTTTTGAGTAGGATCATGAAGGAGAATGGACAGTACGCGCTTCACCCTCAAGTAGAGATGGATCCACACTAAACCTGGGGTTTAGATCCGGAGGAGTATTGGCAGCTGCTCAAACTAATGTCAATGACATACAGCCTACCATTAAAGAAATCACTCACAAACAAGGAGAACAGTAGTACCAGAGTTTATCCAGAAAGGCGAAGCAACTCCAACTCTCAACTCTATTCCTATCATTTAATCCAATTAGTTTTACCCCTTTCACACATTACTCTTACAACTCTACATATGACATATAATCATTCAAAGTTTATCCAACATAGCTTGACTAAGACCTGCAAGATAACCATAACTTGTTTCAAGCCACAATCCTCGTGAGATCGACCTTGACTTACTCAGCTATTACTTGAACGATCCAGTGCACTTGCTGGTATAATTGTACGGAAGTGTGGGGTTTGCGTACACGCTACCAGACTTCAAACTCAATTCTATGATTCTTTCCTTTCGGAGAATCACAAAATTCAAGTGAGAACTGAATTATTTTTCAATAGATCCAGTTCCTTAGATTAAAGATCGAAGCTCTATCTTAGAATAAGAATTACAAAACTTAGAGGAGAAGAAACACAATAATCAATTCATTGAAAACTCATAGAGCTCCTCTCCTCGACAAAGAGGATTAGTTCCTCATTACCAAAGAAGATAATTATACAAAAGGAAATAAAAGTGGAAGTGAACAAGTAAAAGTCCCCCCATGCAGTATCCACTACCCCTTTCTATACTCTACTCTGTTCCTTAAATTCAAATTCACATCATACCAAATTACAATCAAATTCTATCATGCCCAAGATGTGATTCCTTTAGATATGAGGCTTCAAAGACATGATTCCTTGTGTAGGCTTCGTTTGGTGTTTTGGGCTTCAAAATATTTTGCAATTACACTTGACGTTGCTATTCAAGTGAGTGACGTCTTACATGCATTAGGAATTGCCTTGGATGTGGGCCTCCTTGTGAGCAACGTCTTAGGGACCAGAGATGTTCTTAGTGCTACTATTTTGCTCTCTGGAACTTGGCCCAACGTGGCTTTGGACGTCCCTTGGAGTGAATGACGTCCCTGGGAGCAAACGTGGTTGCATTAAAATGAGTCACGTCTTTGGACAAGTGAACGACATCCCTGGAACAAGAATGCACATAAGAATACTAGCCCATAAGCCTTCCTTGCATGTGATGGCGAGAGTAACGTCTTCGGATCAAGGACGTCATCGAAGGCGTCTCCATGCGCAACTCTTGGACGTTCCAATCAAGAGAGAGACGTGTGGCTTCAGGGACAGCAACGTGAACATCAAAGGTGGGAACGTGCATGCATGCCAAAGCGAGGCACATTTCTGGCTCAGGGATGCCATCACGGACGCTGTGCCTTAGAGTGACCTTTGGATGTGGTGACGTGAGCGACGTCTTAGGGACCAGAGACGTGCTCGACGGCATCACTACAAGGAGCTCCTCATGTATGCATGCCAGCGTGAAGCACATCCTTGTAACAGAGACGCCATTGGAGATGCTGGAGCTTTAGGGTGGCCTTGGCTGTAGTGCCGTGAGCAACGTCTTAGGGGCCAGAGACGTGCTCGATGGGCCGCTAGAAAAAGCTCCCATGCACATGTTGATGTGAGTGGTGTCTTGAGTTAGTGACGTCTTTGAAGGTGCCTTGTGGATTCTCACCTTGCATGGCTTTGAAGTGGGAGGCGTCTTGAGGTGTGATGTTCTTGGGGATGCCTCTGTTGCATCTCCCATGCACACGTTGATGTGAGCCACGTCTATAGGGTTGAGAACGCCATAGAAGGCATCCCTGGGAGAGAGCTCTTGGCTTGCCAACGTGAAAACAAAGTGAAGGGCATTCTCAACTTGAGACGTTGAGCTTGCATGTGAGCAACGTTGGAGGCCAACATATTTGAAGTGAGTCAAGTGGATGATATCCAAGCTCTAGAGACGTTGAGTCCTCTAACTAGCTTCCTCTCCTTGGATTCCTACAATCAAGTGCACACTCTGAAATATATTGAATTAATCATTTTCTTGACAACCATTGATCATAAGTGCTATCAAAATTTGGTTCAAATGATCATAAATCATCACAAAAGTCACTTAATGTTCGATGGTCCTTTGTATGAAGGCATAACATGAGGATTATCCACAACACGCTTATTAATAAGCCAAAATTTTGATTTATTCAATGAAAGAGGTACTAAGATAACTATGAAGATGATCATGCATCAGTGGTACAACTCAAGATGGAGTTATAATACATACATATTTAGAAGAAATTAATAAATGAAAAGCCTAAAAAGAGTAAAAGAAACTTGCGAACATACACACGTAAAGAAAGATATATCGCGTTCGTGAAACAGAGCCAAGTAAAATCTTAAAGGAAGAATAGAGTAAAAACAAAATATATGTATATATAATCATAAGTATAATAGCCACTAGACACGACTTACAAAGTTTAGGTCGGCTAGGGTTATAGTAATGTAAATAGTTGATAACAGATATAACTCTCCTAAATAAATCAAAGCCTCTATAGATAAGGTATCAAAAGGAAACATATACATTTACATCATAAGTTTTCCAAATAAAAGGGAGAGAAATCTAATCAAAATACAAAACAAAATTAAAGAGAAGCTTCACCGTCTTCCAAACGAACTCCAGCTCACTGCAGAGCACCAAAACTTGAATATAAAAAGACACGGAATATATAAAGAGTGACAACCCCCAACCTATGATTTTTTAGTACGGTAAAAGTGCCAAATAGATACAATAATCTGTAATCAGGCAACTCTCCTAGGGAATGCTATTCTAATTCACTTTTACAAAGTCTCAACATTCATTTCTCTCAAAGTTTTCCACCATCCTCCGAACTGCAAGCAGATCAGCCCTCAGCGTCAACCAACACCAGCATGAGGGACCTCTCAAATATGCAAACACGGGCATAGCAAACAAATAATACACAAGTAGATTCAAATAAGGCATTTAACACATAGACATTTAATTATTCACAATTAAACAAGCAAAGTCAATAATAGCAAGCCCAAATAATTCAATCAAATACAAAATGATGTATGCCTGCCCTATGATCGATGATATCATCTGTCAATTATACAGTCATACCTGACATGTCAGGTAGCGAACCCTAGACAGGAGACGGAGCAAGTGGGACCAAACTGCAATCCTTGCATCTTATCCGCGTAACCCAGAGCCAAGGGGACAACCTCAACCCGGAGCAAGTGTGACAAAACTCAACCTTTGCATCTTACCCGGTGTCTCGAACCTTTACTCGGAGCAAGTGGACAACGCCACTGCATCTTACCCGGTATTTTAACTTTTACCTGGAGCAAGTGGACAATGCCACTACATCTTACCCAGTGGTTATCCAAATCCATTTTCAATATCATTTCAATTTGTTTAAAAATTATAGTTAAGATCAATCCACATCATCCATCATTCTCACAGCTAATCTCGTCATTCTTCAATTCCTTTTTCAATCATCATCATTCTTCATTATCACACTCATCCTCATCACAGCTCTCATTCCATGTAATCCGTCTCTTCTCAACTCATAATCTCGACCCATTAGGTCTCATTTCTAACTCCTCTACCCTCCATTACACCGACTCTAAACTCATAACATGAGTTATAGAGGGTAAGCATGCTCGAAGAATGGTTAAAAATACACAAATATATTTTTTGAAAAACTGGAAGGTCATTCGTACTCATGCCACCCGCGTACACATGAGTGTCGAAAATGGGGTTGCCACGTACGCGAAACATATTTGCATACGCGAGACACTTCTGCGTACGCTAGATTACAACAATGGCACAGTCGCATATGTGGGATATTGTCTACGTACGCGAGAGTATTGGGTAGAGCCCTGATGAGCGGATAATTTATACGCTTTTTGGCATTATTTTTAGGTAGTTTTTAATATGTTTTAGTCACTTTTTATTATATTTTTATTAGTTTTTAAATAAAAATCACATTTCTAGACTTTACTATGAGTTTGTATATTTTTCTGTAATTTCAGGTATTTTCTGGCTGAAATTGAGGGAGCTGAGCAAAAATCTGATTCAGGCTGAAAAAGGACTGTTGATACTGTTGGATTCTGACCTCCCTGCACTCGGAATGGATTTTTTGGAGCTACAGGATTCTAATTGGTGCGCTCTCAATTGCGTTGGAAAGTAGACATCCAGAACCAGTAATATATAATAGTCTATACTTTTCTCAAGGATAGATGACGTAAACCGGCGTTCAACGCCAGTTCCATATTGCATTCTGGCGTTAAACGCCAGAAACAGGTTACAAGTTGGAGTTAAACGCCTGAAACAGGTTACAACCTGGCGTTTAACTCTAGAAACAGCCAAGGCACGTGTAAAGTTCAAGTCTCAGCCCCAGCACAAACCAAGTGGGCCCCAGAAGTGGATCTCTGCACTATCTATCTTAGTTTACCTATTTTCTGTAAACCTAGGTTACTAGTTTAGTATTTAAACAACTTTTAGAGATTTATTTTACACCTCATGACATTTTAGATCTGAACTTTGTACTCTTTGATGGCATAAGTCTCTAAACTCCATTGTTGGAGGTGAGGAGCTCTACTGTGTCTCGATGAAATATGCAATTACTTCAGTTTTCTATTCAAACACGCTTGTTTCTATCTAAGATATTCATTCGCACTTCAATATAAAGAAGGTGATGATCTGTGACACTCATCACCATTCTCAACCTATGAATGCGTGCCTGACAACCACTTCCGTTCTACCTTCGATTGAATGAGTATCTCTTGGATTCCTTAATCAGAATTTTCGTGGTATAAGCTGGAATCCATTGGCAGCATTCTTGAGAATTCGGAAAGTCTAAAACTTGTCTGTGGTATTCCGAGTAGGATTCAAGGATTGAATGACTGTGACGAGCTTCAAACTCGCGAGTGTTGGGCGTAGTAACAGACGCAAAGGGATCAATGGATCCTATTCCGACATGATCAAGAACCGACAGATGATTAGCCGTGCGGTGACAGTGCACCTGCACTATTTTCACTGAGAGGACGGATGGTAGCCATTGACAACGGTGATCCACCAACACACAGCATGCCATAGGAGGAACCTTGCGTGCGTGAAGAAGAAGACAGGGGGAAAGCAGAGATTCAGAAGATAAAGCATCTCCAAAACTCCAACATATTCTCCATTACTGCATAACAAGTACTATTTAATTTATGCTTTTTGCTCTTCATAAATATAATCACTCTTATCATTGATTTCCTGACTAAGATTTACAAAATAACCATAGCTTGCTTCAAGCCGATAATCTCCGTGGGATCGACCCTTACTCACGTAAGGTATTACTTGGACGACCCAGTGCACTTGCTGGTTAGTGGTACGAGTTGTGAAAAGTGTGATTTACAATTCGTGCACCAAGTTTTTGGCGCCGTTGCCGGGGATTGTTCGAGTTTGGACAACTGACGGTCTATTTTGTTGCTTAGATTAGGAAAAATTTTTTCTTTTTAGTTTAAAGTCTTCTATTATTGTTTTTGGTTGAAATTTTTTTAAATCCTTATTTTCTTTTTTTAATTTTTTCGAAAATTTTATAAACTGATAATTGAGTTTATCTGTTTGAGTTTAGTTTCATATTTTAAGTTTGGTGTCAATTGCATGTTTTTACTTTCTTTTAAATTTTCAAATTTGTGTTCATTGTTCTTTCTTAATCTTCAAGTTGTTCTTGTTTATTTTCCTTGTTTGATCTTTAGTTTTTCTTGTTTTGTGATTTTTCTTGTTTTTCTTGTGCATTTTCGAATTATTAGTATCCATAAAAAATTTTTAATTAAAAATAAAAATTTATACATTAAATACCTTTATTAAAACACTTTAAATTTATAGCTCAATTGGCTAGAGCAGTGTGCTTATGTTCTTGGTAATTGGGAATTTTCTTTCTAAAATCTTTTCAAAAATAATTTTTCTTTGAATAAATCTTGTACCAAACTTTAAGTTTGGTGTTCTCTTGTTAACTTTTCTTTAGTTTTCAAAAATTTTATTTTGGTTTTCTAAAAATTTTAAGTTTGGTGTTCTTTCTTCATGTTCTTGTTATTCTTGTGAGTCTTCAAAGTGTTCTTGAGTCTTCCTTGTGTTTTGATCTTAAAATTTTTAAGTTTGGTGTTCCTTGGTATTTTTCCTCCAAAATTTTCGAAAACAAGGAGCATTAGATCTAAAAATTTTAAGTTGTGTGTCTTTTGTGTGTTTTTCTTTTTCATCATAAAATTCAAAAATAAAAAAAAATATATTCTCTAACTATTTTTGAGTAAATATTTCGAAATTTTTTCAAAAAAATTCAAATTTTTATTTTAAAATTTCTATTTTATCTTATCTTAGTTTTAAAAATTTCAAAATTCAAATTTTTTTCCAAAAAATCATATCTTTTTCAAAATTTTATCTTATCTTATTTCAAATTTCAAATTTCAACTTTCAAAATTTCAAAATTCAAATTTCAATATTTAAAATTCAAAATCTAATTTTCAAATTTAAAAATTAAATCTTTTCAAAATTTAAATCTTTTTCAAATCCTTATCTTATATTGTTGACTTTTTCGAAAATTCAAAATTCAACTTTCAAATTTCAACTTTCAAATTTCAATTTTCAAATTTCAATTTTCAAAATTTCAAATTTCAAAATTTAAATTTCAAATTTCAAAATTTAATTTTCAAATTTAAAATTTAAATTTCGAAACTTTTTAATTTAAATTCCTTATCTTCTCTTACCTAGCTTATCTTATCTTTTCTAATCTCAAATTTTAAAATCAAATCTTTTTCATATCTTTTATTTTATTTTATTTTCTTACAAGTATCTTTAATTTTAAGACATATCTTTTTCAAAACTTCCTAACCAATTTCTCTCCCTTCATTTTTTTCGAAAATCCTCACACACATCTTTTTCAAATCTTTTTAATTAATTAATTTAGTTTTCAAATTTTTTTTATTTCTTTTTCTTCTAATTTTTGAAAATATAGTCAATTTTTCATTTATTTTATTTAATTTTATTTAATTTTAATTTGGTTTTCAAAAAAAAAAAATTATTTGCAATCCGCATCATCTCCCTTTCTCCATCATGGACCTAAGTGGAAATGAACAGTCCAGAAGGACTCTGGGGTCATATACTAACCCTATTACTGCTGCATATGGGAGTATCATCTGTATACCTCCCATCAAAGCAAGCAGTTTTGAGCTAAATCCTCAGCTCATTGTCATGGTGCAACAAAATTGCCAGTATTCCGGTCTTCCACAGGAAGAACCTACTGAGTTTCTGGTACAGTTCTTGCAAATTGCTGACACAGTGCGTGACAAAGAGGTAGATCAGGATGTATACAGGCTATTACTGTTTCTGTTTGCTGTAAAAGATCAAGCTAAAAGGTGGTTAAATAACCAACCCACAGCAAGCATAAGAACATGGAAACAGTTATCAGACAAATTCCTGAATCAATATTTCCCTCCAAAAAGGATGACACAGCTAAGGCTGGACATCCAAGGCTTTAAACAAGAGAATGATGAATCCCTTTATAATGCCTGGGAGAGGTACAGAGGGATGCTAAGGAAATTCCCCTCTGAATTATTTTCAGAGTGGGTGCAATTAGACATCTTCTACTATGGGCTTACAGAAAGAGCTCAGATATCTCTAGACCACTCAGCTGGTGGATCTATACATATGAGAAAAACTATTGAAGAGGCTCAAGAGCTTATTGATATAGTTGCTAGAAATCAGCATCTATACATAAGTAGTGGGTCCTCCATAAAAGAAGAAGCCAAAGCAGTGTCTATTGAACTTGTTCCTCCAGAACAAGTTGCTGAACTCAATCAACAATTGTGCTTTCTAACAAAACAGCTAGCAGAATTCAATGAGATACTACAAGACACTAAAAATGCTAATAAAAATATGGAGGCACAATTGAATCAGACAAAACAACAGTTATCAAAGCAGATAACAGAAGAGTGCCAGGCAATTCAATTAAGAAGTGAAAAAATATTAAATACCTCACTTTAGAGCAGCAGAAAGCCAAGAAAAGAACAACTAACAGAGGATGAGCAAAATATTATCCAAAATCCCTCTGAGGACAGTAAGGGCCCAGAGAGGAACAACTCTGGCATTCAAACGCCAGAAAAGGATGCAAGGTTGGCGTTAAACACCCAACCCACGCGCAGTTCTAGCGTTCAAACGCCAGGAACAGGCAAGGAGCCAGCGTCAAACACCCAATGGAAGCTCATTTCTAGCGTTCAAACGCCAGAACAGGTAGGAAGTTGGCGTCCAATGCCAATCAAGGTTCCAACCCTGGCATTCAAATGCCAGTGAGGGATCAGACACACACAAGTGCTGATAACAACCCCTCTAAAAAGGCTTCTCCAACCACTTCTATAGGAAATAAACCTGCAGCAACCAAGGTTGAGGAATACAAAGCCAAGATGTCTTATCCTCAAAAACTCTGCCAAGAGGAGCAGGATAAGCAATTTGCCCACTTTGCAGACTATCTCAGGACTCTTGAAATAAAGATTCCGTTTGCAGAGGCACTTGAGCAAATACCCTCTTATGCCAAGTTCATGAAAGATCTCTTGAGTTATAAGAAGGATTGGAGAGAAACTGAAAGAGTTCTCCTCACTAAAGAATGCAGTGCAGTCATTCTGAAAAGCTTCCCAGAAAAGCTTAAAGATCCCGGGAGCTTTATGATACCATGCATATGAGGGTAATTTCACCAAGATAGCTTTATTTGATCGTGGGGCAAGCATCAACCTAATCCCTGCATCCACTATCAGAAAGCTTGGCTTGACTGAAGAGGTCAAACCAACCCGGATCTGTCTTCAACTTGCTGATGGCTCCATTAAATACCCATCAGGCATAATTGAGAACATAATTGTCAAGGTTAGGCCATTTGCCTTCCCTACTGACTTTGTAGTGCTGGAAATGGAGGAGCACAAGAGTGCAACTCTCATCCTAGAAAGACCATTCCTAACAACTGGACGAACCCTCATTGACATCCAAAAAGGGGAGATAACCCTAAGAGTCAATGTGGATGAGTTTAAGTTGAATGTTGTCAAAGCTATGCAACATCCAGACACATCAGACGACTGCCTGAGCGTTGATATTATTGACTCCCTAGTGGAAGAGGTCAATATGACTGAGAGTCTCGAATCAGAGCTAGAGGACATTTTTAAAGATGTTCAGCCTGATCTGGATGATTCAGAGGAATTGAAAGAGCCTCTGAAACTTCCTCAGGAAGAGGAAAAACCTCCTAAACCCGAGCTCAAACCATTACCACCATCCCTGAAATATGCATTTCTGGGAGAAGGTGACACTTTTTCGGTGATTATAAGCTCTGCTTTAAATCCGCTGGAAGAGGAAGTGCTACTTCAAGTGCTAAGGACACACAAGACAGCTCTTGGGTGGTCCATAAGTGACCTTAAGGGCATCAGCCCAGCAAGATGCATGCACAAGATCCTATTGGAGGATGATGCTAAGCCAGTAGTTCAACCACATAGGCGGCTAAATCCAGCCATGAAGGAAGTGGTGTAGAAAGAGGTCACCAAGTTACTAGAGGCTGGGATTATTTATCCTATTTCTGATAGCCCCAGGGTGAGCCCTGTCCAAGTTGTCCCCAAAAAGGGAGGCATGACAGTGGTTCGTAATGAAAAAAATAAACTGGTTCCTACAAGAACAGTTACATGGTGGCGCATGTGTATTGACTATAGAAGGCTCAATACAGCCACCAGAAAGGATCATTTTCCTTTACCATTCATAGACCAGATGCTAGAAAGACTAGCAGGTCATGATTATTACTGTTTTTGGATGGCTATTTAGGCTACAACCAAATTGCAGTAGATCCTCAGGATCAAGAGAAAACAGCATTCACATGTCCATCTGGAGTATTTGCCTACAGAAGGATGCCATTTGGGCTGTGTAATACACCTGCAACCTTTCAAAGATGCATCCTCTCTATTTTCTCTGATATGGTGGAAAAATTTCTGGAAGTCTTTATGGATGACTTTTCAGTATATGGAGACTCATTCAGCTCCAGTCTTGATCACCTGACACTAGTTCTGAAAAGATGCCAAGAGACTAACCTGGTTTTAAACTGGGAAAAATGTCACTTTATGGTGACTGAAGGGATTGTCCTTGGGCACAAGATTTTGAACAACGAAATAGAGGTGGATCAAGCTAAGGTAGAGGTAATTGAAAAATTACCACCACCTGCCAATGTTAAGGCAATCAGAAGCTTTCTGGGGCATGCAGGATTCTATAGGAGGTTTATAAAGGATTTTTCAAAAATTACAAAACCTCTGAGCAATCTGCTAGCTGCTGACACGCCATTTGTGTTTGACACATAGTGTCTGCAGGCGTTTAAAACTCTGATAGCTAAGCTGGTCACAGCACCAGTTATTTCTGCACCAGACTGGACATTACCATTTGAACTAATGTGTGATACCAGTGACCATTCCATTGGTGCAGTACTGGGACAGAGGCATAACAAGCTTGTGCATGTCATTTATTATGCTAGCCGTATTTTAAATGATGCTCAGAAAAATTATACAACCACAGAAAAAGAATTGCTTGCAGTGGTTTATGCCATTGACAAGTTTAGATCATACTTAGTAGGATCAAAAGTGATTGTGTATACTGACCATGCTACTTTTAAATATCTACTCACAAAGCAGGATTCAAAACCCAGGCTCATAAGATGGGTGTTGCTTCTGCAAGAGTTTGATATAGAAATAAGAGACAGAAAAGGGACAGAGAATCAAGTAGCTGATCACCTATCCCGGATAGAACATCAAGCTATTGACAATAAAGAAGCGCTTATTGGGAGGCAACCCAATTTTTACTTATCTATGTTAATTTTCTGTTTTCCATTTTTATTTTATGTTTTCTTTAGGATGATGATCATGTGGAGTTACAAAAATCAAAGCAAAGTCAAAAACAACATTAAAACAGCTCACCCTGAAGGAAGAGCTTACTAGCGTTTTAACGACTGTAAGAAGCATCAGACTGGCGTTTAACGCCAGAAAGAAGCATCAAGCTGGAGTTAAACGCCAGAAACAAGAACCAAGTTGGCGTTCAACGCCAAGAAAGGGGAAAAGCTGGCATTTAACGCCAGAAACAAGCAGCAGTCTGGCGTTAAACACCAGGATTGCACACCAAGGGCATTTTGCATGCCTCAATGGAGCAGGGATGCTAAGTCGTTGACCCCTCAGGATCTGTGGACCCCACAGGATCCCCACCTACCTCACGATTCCAATTCAAACCATTCCCCTCCCATACCCACCCATTCACACACCTCCTTCTCCTCCACTTCTCCTTCTACTCCCTTCTATCTTCTTTTGCTTGAGGATGAGCAAACCTTTTAAGTTTGGTGTGGAAAAAAGCGTTGCTTTTTATTTTTTCATAACCATTTATGGCACCTAAGGCTGGAGAAACCTCTAGAAAGAGGAAAAGGAAGGTAGTTGCTTCCACCCCCGAGTCATGAGAGATGGAGAGGTTCATCTCAAGGGTCCATAGTTTAGTGGTAGAGCATTTGACTGCAGATCAAAGAGCTATGAGGAAGGAGCAACAAAGACAAGGAAGAGACATAGAGGAGCTCAAGAGCACCATTGGTTCTTCAAGAAGAGGAAGACGCCACCCTCACTAAGGTGGACCCATTCCTTAATCTCCTTGTTCTTATTTCTCTGTTTTTCGTTTACTATGCTTTATATTTATTTATGTTTGGGTCTTATTACATGATCACTAGTATCTAAGTGTCTATGTCTTAAAGATATGAATGTCCTATGAATCCATCACCTTTCTTAAATGAAAAATGTTTCTGAAAAAGAAAAAGAAGTACATAAATTTTGAATTTTAAAATAGTTTAATTATTTTGATGTGGTGACAACACTGTTTATTTTCTGAATGAATGCTTGAACAGTGCATATGTCTTTTGAATTTGTTGTTTATGAATGTTAAAATTATTGGCTCTTGAAAGAATGATGAAAAAGGAAAAATGTTATTTGATAATCTGAAAAATCATAAAAATGATTCTTGAAGCAAGAAAAAGCAGTGAAGAACAAAGCTTGCAGAAAAAAAATATATGCAAAAAAAAAGAGAGCAAGAAAAAGAAAAAGCAAGCAGAAAAAGCCAAAAGCTCTTTAAACCAAAAGGCAAGAGCAAAAAGCCAATAGCCCTTAAAACCAAAAGGCAAGGGTAATAAAAAGGATCCAAGGCTTTGAGCATCAGTGGATAGGAGGGCCTAAAGGAATAAAATCCTGGCCTAAGCGGCTAAACAAAGTTCTCCCTAACCATGTGAATGTGGCATGAAGGTGTCAAGTGAAAACTTGAGACTAAGCGGTTAAAGTTGAGGTCCAAAGCAAAAATAGTGTGCTTAAGAACCCTGGACACCTTTAATTGGGGACTTTGGCAAAGCTGAGTCACAATCTGAAAAGGTTCACCCAGTTATGTGTCTGTAGCATGTATGTATCCGGTGGTAATACTGAAAAACAGAGTGCTTAGGGCCACGGCCAAGACTCATAAAGTAACTGTGTTCAAGAATCAACATACTGAACTAGGAGAATCAATAACACTATCTGAATTCTGAGTTCCTATAGATGCCAATCATTCCGAACTTCAAAGGATAAAGTGAGATGCCAAAACTGTTCAGAAGCAAAAAGCTAATAGTCCCGCTCATCTAATTAAGACTGATCTTCATAGATGTTTTTGGAATTCATTGTATATTCTCTTCTTTTTATCCTACTTTGTTTTTAGTTGCTTGGGGACAAGCAACAATTTAAGTTTGGTGTTGTGATGAGCGGATAATTTATACGCTTTTTGGCATTGTTTTTAGGTAGTTTTTAATATGTTTTAGTCACTTTTTATTATATTTTTATTAGTTTTGAAATAAAAATCACATTTCTGGACTTTACTATGAGTTTGTGTGTTTTTCTGTAATTTCAGGTATTTTCTGGCTGAAATTGAGGGAGCTGAGCAAAAATCTGATTTAGGCTGAAAAAGGACTGCTGATGCTGTTGGATTCTGACCTCCCTACACTCGGAATAGATTTTTTGGAGCGACAGAATTCCAATTGGCACGATCTTAATTGCGTTGGAAAGTAGACATCTAGGGCTTTCCAGCAATATATAATAGTCCATACTTTGCTCAAGGATAGATGACGTAAACCGGCATTCAACGCCAGTTCCATGTTGCATTCTGGCGTTAAACGCCAGAAACAGGTTACAAGTTGGAATTAAACGCGAGAAACAGGTTACAACCTGGCGTTTAACTGTAGAAACAGCCTAGGCACATGTAAAGTTCAAGTCTCAGCCCCAGCACACACCAAGTGGGCCCCAGAAGTGGATCTCTGCACTATCTATCTTAGTTTACTCATTTTTTGTAAACCTAGGTTACTAGTTTAGTATTTGAACAACTTTTTGAGATTTATTTTGCACCTCATGACATTTTAGATCTGAGCTTTGTACTCTTTAACGGCATGAGTCTCTAAACTCCATTGTTGGGGGTGAGGAGCTCTGCTGTGTCTCGATGGATTAATGCAATTACTTCAGTTTTCTATTCAAACACGCTTGTTTCTATCTAAGATATTCATTCGCACTTCAATATAAAGAAGGTGATGATCCGTGACACTCATCACCATTCTCAAACTATGAACGCGTGCCTGACAACCACTTCCGTTCTACCTTCGATTGAATGAGTATCTCTTGGATTCCTTAATCAGAATTTTCGTGGTATAAGCTAGAATCCATTGGCAGCATTCTTGAGAATCCGGAAAGTCTAAAACTTGTCTGTGGTATTCTGAGTAGGATTCAAGGATTGAATAAATGTGACGAGCTTCAAACCCGCGAGTGTTGGGCGTAGTGACAGACGCAAAAGGATTAATGCATCCTATTCCGACATGATCGAGAACCGACAGATGATTAGCCGTGCGGTGACAGCGCACCTGGACCATTTTCACTGAGAGGACGGATGGTAGCCGTTGACAACGGTGATCCACCAACACACAGCTTGCCATAGGAGGAACCTTGCGTGCGTGAAGAAGAAGATAGGGGAAAGCAGAGATTCAGAAGATAAAGCATCTCCAAAACTCCAACATATTCTCCATTACTGCATAACAAGTACTATTTAATTTATGCTTTTTACTCTTCATAAATATAATCACTCTTATCATTGATTTCCTGACTAAGAATTACAAAATAACCATAGCTTGCTTCAAGCCGACAATCTCCGTGGGATCGACCTTTACTCAGGTAAGGTATTACTTGGACGACCCAGTGCACTTGCTGGTTAGTGGTACGAGTTGTGAAAAGTGTGATTTACAATTCGTGCACCAAGCCCCATACTCGCGTCGCGTGAAACGTCCGCGTAGACATGTATCAGATTTTTCAGAAAGCTGCTATGCTGTAGAAAATTTATTTTTTCCATGAAACTTTGAACCTTTATAACTTTTTCAAAAAAAAAAAAAATCATTCCTCAACCATTGAAAAGATCATTAAATAAATTTTCATAAAAATCTAATTTCTTCAAACTCCTAACTCTGAGGGCCGAGTTACGGACCGCTGAAGTTGGCCAAAAACTCTGTTTTTACCAAATGTTAGAGAACCTTCATGTTTACCTATTCTCAATCCAAAGTCATACCAGATCCCTTACGAAACATACCCACTACCCCTTTCACTATCTTCTAGCCATCCAACACCTCATTAGGCAATTTTTATTCAAACATTCATTTCCAAGCTTTTTATCACTAATCAATAGCAACAAATCCACTAATGCAACAATTCATTGTCAATGTCAATAAATGCCAGTCTAAACATAAATTCTCATCAATCTCACACATCCCAATTTCATTGCACCCAAACTTACCCGGTCACGGCCTTCGGCCTAAATCTTTCTTATGAAACATCAATCTCAATATCGAACATCATATTTCATACAATCATAATTATTACACCTCATTCAACATACCACATGTTTATCATATTTTATTTCCAAACTCAACAACAATTAACTAATCACAAACATAAACAATTCTATTCAATTCTATCCTAGGGGCACCTAGCCTAGGACTTCATGTCACATTACATGGTATTTAAATGAAACTTAATCCAAACTTTAGCTGATTTCTCCCAAGCTCAAAACACCAAAATTCAAGCTTCCAAGATTCCAAGTCAAATCCGATAAATTCTAGCCACCAAAGCTTTATTCCAAGTACTCCAATTCCCCGTTTCAACTCCAGTTCAACATAAATCTAATCTAGTTTCATATAATGTACCAAAATCAAACACTATGGTTTACTAACTCATCAATTCACAAAGATTTAGTGATTTTTTTACCTTACCCGTTAATGATTGGAGTGAAACCTAACAGTTACCCAATGCTAGATTGCACCTAAACCATCAAAATCAAGAAAATATCTCAACACTTATAACCAAAATGAGAAATTAGAATGGAAGTGGAAACTTGGCAAGAAATTCATAGTTTCTTACCAATTCGTTCAAATAGAATTGAAGAGGCTTCTGACACGAACGCGTGGCCACAAACGGCTTGTCAATCGGAGCTCTGTATTGGAAGGTATAAGCAAATGAAATCGGAAGGGAATAGCAACATTTAGGTTTTGTGCCTCTTCTCCCTTCTCACCGTTCCTCACTCTTTCTTTCACTTTGGGGAACAATGTGAGCTGAATAAGGGTGAGGCTGAAGCTAATATAGGTTGGGCTTGGGCTCAATAAGGATCCGGTTCAACTGATTTAGGCCGTTGGCCCAATTTGGGGCCAAAATCTTTAAAATTAGTGTTTTAATTCATATTTTAAATATTTTTACTTCTTCAAATTATAAAATTTAATTTGCTAATTTTCTTGGCTCATAATTAATTTATTAGTTAATTATTTATTAATGAACTGGGTTTTACACTAAGTTTTTGTCGCCGTTCTGTTGTCGCCGTCATTGAAGCCCGTGTCAGCGTTGACATTGCAGGCTCACAAAGAGGGAGAAAACGTGAAGCTAGGGAAAGGAAGAAAGGGGCCTCCGTCACTGCCAAAGTCAACAGCGAGTCTTACGCCACTATTAGAGTCATTAATTTGTCACCATCAAGATGCTGCCACCTCTATACTGAGACGTTGTTGCAGCAAGTGTTGTTATCGCTGTTGTTGCTTGGTTCTATCGTGTCTACCCGTTCGTAGCCACCGTTATCATTAGTCAGGGTTACTGGAGCCACAACTGCTGCATTCCTTCATTCTTCTTTGTTACAGTGAGTAGTTCTTGTCCCGAAACTCTTGCCTTTGTTATTTTGTTATATATTGAGGATTTTGTGATGTTAATGTCTTAGGGTTGAGTTACAGTGATTGCATGTTGTGTTTAATGGCTATTGCTGCTGTGAGAATGGTTAGAACTGATGTTGCTTGTGTGAAATAAAAAAAAAGGGAGCTTGTCACATAGTTGAGTCATGATGAGCGGATAATTTATACGCTTTTTGGCATTGTTTTTAGTATGTTTTTAGTAGGATCTAGTTACTTTTAGGGATGTTTTTATTAGTTTTTATGTTAAATTCACATTTCTGGACTTTACTATGAGTTTATGTGTTTTTCTGTGATTTCAGGTATTTTCTGGCTGAAATTGAGGGACTTGAGTAAAAATCAGATTCAGAGGTTGAAGAAGGACTGCTGATGCTGTTGGATTCTGACCTCCCTGCACTCAAAGTAGATTTTCTAGAGCTACAGAACTCAAAATGGCGCGCTTTTAATTGCGTTGGAAAGTAGACATCCAGGGCTTTCCAGCAATATATAATAGTCCATACTTTGTTTGAGTTTAGATGACGCAAAAGGGCGTTGAACGCCAGTTCTACGCTGCAGTCTGGAGTTAAACGCCAGAAACACGTCACGAACCAGAGTTGAACGCCAAAAACACGTTACAACTTGGCGTTCAACTCCAGAAGAAGCCTCTTCACGTGGAAAGCTAAAGCTCAGCCCAAGCACACACCAAGTGGGCCTCGGAAGTAGATTTATACATCAATTACTTACTTTTGTAAACCCTAGTAGCTAGTTTAGTATAAATAGGACTTTTTACTATTGTATTTTCATCTTCGGATCATCTTTGGATTATCTTTTGATCTATTGATCACGTTTGGGGGGCTGGCCATTCGGCCATGCCTGAACCTTCATCACTTATGTATTTTCAACTGTAGAGTTTCTACACTCCATAGATTAAGGTGTGGAGCTCTACTGTTCCTCATGAATTAATGCAAAGTACTACTGTTTCTCTATTCAATTCAACTTATTCCGCTTCTAAAATATTCATTCGCACTTCAATATGAATGTGATGAACGTGACAATCATCATCATTCCCCTACGAACACGTGCCTGACAACCACTTTCGTTCCACCTTAGATTGAATGAATATCTCTTGGATCTCTTAATCAGAATCTTCGTGGCATAAGCTAGATTGATGGTGGCATTCATGAGAGTCTAGAAAGTCTAAACCTTGTCTGTGGTATTTTGAGTAGGATTCAGGGATTGAATGACTGTGACGAACTTCAAACTTGCGAGTGCTGGGCGTAGTGACAGATGCAAAAGGAGGGTGAATCCTATTCCAGTATGATCGAGAACCTCAGATGATTAGCCGTGCTGTGACAGAGCATTTGGACCTTTTTCACAAGAGGATGGGATGTAGCCATTGACAACGGTGATGCCCTTACATAAAGCCAGCCATGGAAAGGAGTAAGATTGATTGGATGAAGACAGCAGGAAAGCAGAAGTTCAGAGGAACGAACGTATCTCTATACGATTATCTGAAATTCTCACCAATGATTTACATAAGTATCTTTATTTTCTGTTTATTTATTATCTATTTTCGAAAACTCCATAACCATTTGATATCCGCCTGACTGAGATTTACAAGGTGACCATAGCTTGCTTCATACCAACAATCTCCGTGGGATCGACCCTTACTCACGTAGGGTTTATTACTTGGACGACCCAGTGCACTTGCTGGTTAGTTGTGCGAAGTTGCGAAGTTATGTTTGGACCATGGTATTGTGCACTAGTTATTGGCGCCATTTCCAGGGAGAGAATGAACAAATTTTACAACCTCAGAGTAACAATTTCGCATGTATCAAGTTTTTGGCGCCGTTGCCGGGGATTGTTCGAGTTTGGACAACTGACGGTTCATCTTGTTGCTCAGATTAGGTAATTTTTTTTTTGTTTTATTTTCAAAAATTTTTCAAAAATCTTCAAAAATTTCTCCTTTATTTTCGAAAAAAAAATAAAAAAATAAATAAAAATTCTTTTCAAAAAAATTTTTTTTTATTATGTTCTTCAGAATTTTTAAGAATGAATTCTAGAGTTTCATGAAGCATGTGAAGCCTGGCTAGCTGTAAAGCCATGTCTAAATTTATTTGGACTGAGGCTTCCAACCCAACATTATCAAGAGCAAGCTAGTTGTTGCTAATCCACCTGCTGTTGTTCCTGATCTACCTGATTTACATGCTAAAGCTTGACTGGCTATTAAGCCATGTCTAACCCTCAGATTGGAGCTTTAGACTAAAGAGCACAAGATTCCTGGAATTCATATTAAAAATTTTGAAATTTTTATTTTTCTTTTTCAAATAATTTTCGAAAAATACAAAAAAATTTATAAAATCATAAAAATAAAAAATATTTCATGTTTCTGGATTGAGTCTTGAGTCAGATTTTAAGTTTGGTGTCAATTGCATGTTCATCTTGCATTTTTCGAAAAAAAAATTTCATGCATTCATGGTGTTCTTCATGATCTTCAAGTTGTTCTTGATAAATCTTCTTGTTTGATCTTGATGTTTTCTTGTTTTGTGCCTTTTCTTGTTTTTCATGTGCATTTTTGCATTCATAGTGTCTAAACTTGAAAGATTTCTAAGTTTGGTGTCTTGCATGTTTTCTTTGCATATAAAAATTTTCAAAAATATGTTCTTGATGTTCATCATGATCTTCAAAGTGTTCTTGGTGTTCATCTTGACATTCATAGTATTCTTGCATACATTCATTGTTTTGATCTAAAATTTTCATGCATTGAGTCTTTTTCATGTTTTTCTCTCTCATCATAAAAATTCAAAAATAAAAAAATATCTTTTCCTTATTTTACTCAAAATTTTCGAAAATATGATTTGATTTAGTCAAAAAAGTTTTTAAAATTAATTGTTTCTCATGAATCAAATCAAATTTTCAATTTAAAAATCTTATCTTTTTCAAATCTTTTTCATTTTTTTATTTATTTTCGAAAATTTTAAAATATTTTTCAAAAATCTTTTTCTTATCTTTATCACATAATTTTCGAAAATAATATCAACAATTAATGTTTTGATTCAAAAATTTCAAGTTTGTTACTTGCTTGTTAAGAAAGATTCAAACTTTAAGTTCTAGAATCATATCTTGTGATTTCTTGTGAATCAAGTCATTAATTATGATTTTAAAAATCAAATCTTTTTCAAAACTAATTTCAATCATATCTTTTCAAAAATATCTTTTTATCTTATCTTTTATTTGATTTTAAAATATCTTTTCTAACTTCTTATCTTCTTATCTTTTTAAAATTAATTTTCAAATCTTTTTCAACTAACTAATTGACTTTTTGTTTGTTTCTTATCTTTTTCAAAACTACCTAACTAACTCTATCTCTCTAATTTTCGAAAATATCTCCCTCTTTTTCAAAATTCTTCTAATTAACTAATTATTTTAAACTTTAATTTTAATTTAATTCTTCTTTTAATTTTCAAAATTCACTAACCATTTTTCAAAAACAATTTTTGAAATTCCCCCTCTCTCATCTCTTTCTATTTATTTATTCATCTACTAACACTTCCTCTCACCAAAATTCGAACCCCTTCTTCTATCTGTGTTCGAATTTTCTCTTATTCCCTTCTTTACATTACATTCTTTTCTTCTTCTACTCACAAAAGGGAACCTCTATACCTGGGCAAAAAGGATCCCTATTATTTTTTTTTGTTCCCTCCTTTTTCATATGAGCAGGAGCAAGGACAAGAACATTCTTGTTGAAGCATATCCTGAACCTGAAAGGACTCTAAAAAGGAAACTAAGAGAAGCTAAAATACAACAACCCAGAGACAACCTTACAGGAATTTTCGAACAAGAAGAGGAGATGGCAGCCGAAAATAATAATAATGCAAGGAGAATGCTTGGTGACTTTACTGCACCAAATTCCAATTTACATGGAAGAAGCATCTGCATCCCTACCATTGGAGCAAACAATTTTGAGCTGAAACCTCAATTAGTTTCTCTGATGCAACAAAACTGCAAGTTTCATGGACTTCCATCTGAAGATCCTTTTCAGTTCTTAACTGAATTCTTGCAGATATGTGATACTGTTAAGACTAATGGAGTAGATCCTGAAGTCTACAGGCTCATGCTTTTCCCTTTTGCTATAAGAGACAGAGCTAGAATATGGTTGGACTCTCAACCTAAGGATAGCCTGAACTCTTGGGATAAGCTGATCAAGGCTTTCTTAGCCAAGTTATTTCCTCCTCAAAAGCTTAGTAAGCTTAGAGTGGATGTCCAAACCTTCAGACAGAAGGAAGGTGAATCCCTCTATGAAGCTTGGGAGAGATACAAGGAACTGACCAAAAAGTGTCCTTCTGACATGCTTTCAGAATGGACTATCCTGGATATATTCTATGATGGTCTGTCTGAATTAGCTAAGATGTCATTGGATACTTTTGCAGGTGGATCCATTCACCTAAAGAAAACGCCTGCAGAAGCTCAAGAACTCATTGACATGGTTGCTAATAACCAATTCATGTACACTTCTGAGAGGAATCCTGTGAGTAATGGGACGCCTCAGAAGAAGGGAGTTCTTGAAATTTATACTCTGAATGCCATATTGGCTCAGAATAAAATATTGACTCAGCAAGTCAATATGATTTTTCAGAGTCTAAATGGAATGCAAGCTGCATCCAACAGTACTTAAGAGGCATCTTCTGAAGAAGAAGCTTATGATCCTGAAAACTTACAATAGCAGAGGTGAATTACATGGATGAACCATATGAAAACACCTATAATCCCTCATAGAGAAATCACCCAAATCTCTCATGGAAGGATCAACAAAAGCCTCAATAAGGCTTTAATAATGGTGGAAGAAATAGGTTTAACAATAGTAAATCTTTTCCGTCATCCACTCAGCAACAGACAAAGAACTCTGAACAAAATACCTCTAATTTAGCAAACTTAGTCTCTGATCTATCTAAGGCCACTATGAGTTTCATGAATGAGACAAGGTCCTCCATTAAAAATTTGGAAGCACAAGTGGGCCAGCTGAGTAAAAGGATCACTGAAATCCCTCCTAGTACTCTCCCAAGCAATACAGAAGAAAATCCAAAAGGAGAGTGCAAGGCCATTGAATTGACCATCATGGCCGAATCCAAGGAGGAAGGAGAGGACGTGAATCCCAAGGAGGAAGACCTCCTGGGACGTCCAGTGATTAATAAGGAGTTTCCCTCTAAGGAACCAAAGGAATCTGAGACTCATCTAGAGACCATAGAGATTCCATTAAACCTCCTTATGCCATTCATGAGTTCTGATGAGTATTCTTCTTCTGAAGAGAATGAGGATGTCACTGAAGAACAAGTCGCGAAGTTCCTTGGTGCAATCATGAAGCTGAATACCAATCTATTTGGTAATGAGACTTGGGGAGATGAACCTCCCATGTTCACCAATGAACTAAATGCATTGGATCAACTGAGATTGCCTCAGAAGAAACAGGATCCTGGAAAGTTCCTGATACCTTGTGCTATAGGCACCATGACCTTTGAGAAGGCTCTATGTGACCTGGGGTCAGGAATAAACCTTATGCCACTCTCTGTAATGGAGAAACTGGGAATCTTTGTGGTACAAGCTGCTAAAATCTCATTAGAGATGGCAGACAATTCCAGAAAATAGGCTTATGGACAAGTAGAGGACATGTTAGTAAAGGTTGAAGGCCTTTACATCCCTGCTAATTTCATAATCCTAGATTCTGGGAAGGATGAGGATGAATCCATCATCCTTGGAAGACCCTTCCTAGCCACAGCAAGACCTGTGATTGATGTTGACAGAGGTGAATTAGTCCTTCAATTGAATGAGGACTCCCTTGTGTTTAAAACTCAAGGTCATCCTTCTGTAAACATGGAAAAGAGGCATAGTAAGCTTCTCCCACTGCAGAGTCAACCAGAGCCCCCACAGTCAAACTCTAAGTTTGGTGTTGGGAGGCCACAACCAAACTCTAAGTTTGGTGTTGAACTCCCATACCCAAACTCTAAGTTTGGTGTTGGGAAGTCTCAACAATGCTCTGAACATCTGTGAGGCTCCATGAGAGCCCACTGTCAAGCTATTGACATTAAAGAAGCACTTGTTGGGAGGCAACCCAATTTTTATTTAATTATATTTTTATTAGTTATATGTCTTCATAGGTTCATGATCATGTGGAGTCACAAAAACAACTGAAAAATTGAAGAAAAATAAAAAAATAGCATTAAAAATAGCACACCCTGGAGGAGGAGTTCACTGGCGTTCAAACGCCAGTAAGGAGCATCTGGCTGGCATTCAACGCCAGAACAGAGCATGGAGCTGGCGCTGAACGCTAGAAACAAGCATGAAGCTAGCGTTCAACGCTAGAAATATGCTGCATCTGGGCGTTGAACGCCCAAAACAAGCATCAGTTCGGCGTTTAAACGCCAGAATTGCGTGCAAAGGCATTTTACATGCCTAATTGGTGCATGGATGTAAATCCTTGACATCTCAAGATCTGTGAACCTCACAGGATCATCTCAGGATCTGTGGATCCCACAGGATCCCCACCTTCCCTCCTCATAATCCTAGTTTCTTCCACATCTTCTTCTTCATCTATTCTTTCTTCTCCTGCTCGAGTGCGAGCAACACTCTAAGTTTGGTGTGGTAAAAGCATTGCTTATTTTGCTTTTCCATAACCATTGATGGCACCTAAGGCCAGAGAAACCTCAAAAAAAAAAATAAGAGAGAAGAAAAGGGAAGACAAAAGCTTCCACCTCCAAGTCATGGGAGATGGAGAGATTCATGTAAAGGATCTATAGCTTAGTGGTAGAATATTTAACTGCAAATCAAGAGATCCCTGAGATACCTCAAGGGATACATTTTCCCCCACACAATTATTGGGAGTAACTAAGGATAGGAGCACCAAAATCACTAGGGATCAAGCAACAGAGACAAGGAAGAGACATAGAAGAGCTCAAGGACATCATTGATTCCTCAAGAAGGAAACGCCACCATCACCAAGGTGGACTCATTCCTTGTTCTTAAAATTATCTGTTTTTCAATTTTTTATGTTAAATGTTTATCTATATTTGTGTCTTATTACATGATCATTAGTATTTAAGTGTCTATGCCTTAAAGTAGTGAATATGAATCCATCACCTCTCTTAAATGAAAAATATTTTAATTACAAAAGAACAAGAAGTACATGAGTTTCGAATTTATCCTTGAACTTAGTTTAATTATATTGATGTGGTGACAATACTTTTTGTTTTCTGAATGAATGCTTGAACAGTGCATATGTCTTTTGAAGTTGTTGTTTAAGAATGTTAAATATGTTGGCTCTTGAAAGAATGATGACAAGGAGACATGTTATTTGATAATCTGAAAAATCATAAAAATGATTCTTGAAGCAAGAAAAAGCAGTGAATACAAAAGCTTGCAGAAAAAAATAGAAAAGAAAAAAAATAGCGAAAAAAATAGAAAAAAAAAGAGAAAAAGAAAAAGCAAGCAGAAAAAGCCAAAAGCTCTTAAAACCAAAAGGCAAGAGCAAAAAGCCAATAACCCTTAAAACCAAAAGGCAAGGGTAAATAAAAAGGACCCCAAGGCTTTGAGCATCAGTGGATAGGAAGGCCTAAAGGAATAAAATCATGGCCTAAGCGGCTAAACCAAGCTGTCCCTAACCAT
>NC_029786.2:38548700-38553775 GCF_000816755.2 Arachis ipaensis
ATAAGCTAGATTGATGGCGGCATTCATGAGAGTCCGGAAAGTCTAAACCTTGTATGTGGTATTTCAAGTAGGATTCAGGGATTAAATGACTGTGACGAGCTTCAAACTCGCAAGTGCTGGGCGTAGTGACAGACACAAAAGGAGGGTGAATCCTATTCCAGTATGATCGAGAACCTCAGATGATTAGCTGTGCTGTGACAGAGCATTTGGACCTTTTTCACAAGAGGATGGGATGTAGCCATTGACAACGGTGATGCCCTTACATAAAGCCAGCCATGGAAAGGAGTAGGATTGATTGGATGAAGACAGCAGGAAAGCAGAAGTTCAGAGGAACGAACGTATCTCTATACGATTATCTGAAATTCTCACCAATGATTTACATAAGTATTTCTATCTTTATTTTCTGTTTATTTATTATCTATTTTTGAAAACTCCATAACCATTTGATATCCGCCTGACTGAGATTTACAAGGTGACCATAGCTTGCTTCATACCAACAATCTCCGTGGGATCGACCCTTACTCACGTAAGGTTTATTACTTGGACGACCCAGTGCACTTGCTGGTTAGTTGTGCGAAGTTGCGAAGTTATGTTTGGACCATGGTATTGTGCACCAGTTATTGGCGCCATTGCCAGGGAGTGAATGAACAAATTTTACAACCTCAGAGTAACAATTTCGCATGTATCAAGTCACAATTGATGTATGAGCTTTTCTTAAAACCGATTTTATTTCAAGGAATTGTTATAAACCGATATTGATGTGAAAAATTGATGCATGAGCATTTTCCTTTAATTTCTATTTAATTTAAATTAGAATTTATTGAGTTTAATTATATTTTACTGTTAAAATTCTTTTTGGATGCTACTTTGAGTTGCTTTGGTGTTTTAATTATTTCAGGTAAAGTTTGGATCAGTTTGGCAGAGTTTGTGTGCAAGGAAAGAGGAGAAATTCAAATTTTCCAAGCTGGTGCTAAACGCGGGCCTGGGCGTTTAGCACCATCAAGCCAATAACGAAGGTAGATATTTTGCCACCTAGGATGCTAAACGCCAACCCTGACGTTTAGCGCCAAGCCATGCAAACTAAACTTTACCCAAGGACCATCTCTAGTTGGATTTAGCTTTTAATTATTATATTTTCTTTATTTTAGTTATTTTCAATTACAAACCAAATCTTTTAGGTTTAGAATTTATTATTTGATTTTAGTGTCAAATCAAATTAGGTTAGATATTAAAGGAAAATATTCGTCCCTTCTGGTACGGTATTTCAAAACCACAAACTAACCGGCAAGTGTACTGGGTCGTACCAAGTAATACCTCAGGTGAGTAAAGGTCGATCCCACGAGGATTGATGGACTGAGCAACAATGGTCAAATGATTCATTAGTCAGCCAAGCAGAAAGTGATGTTTTGAGGGTTCAAAAAGCATTAAACAATAGTTCAGAGAGTAGAGATCGCAAACAGTGAGAATTGTGTGAAATAGATGTGAGAAGGTATTTAAGGTATCAGAGATGTTTATTGTTTTAGATTAAGTTTTCTTATCAACTAATTTAATCATGAAAGATTCATTTCATGGGAAACTGTTTGTGACTAAATCCTAATGTCTTAGTGATTTAGTCTCATTTAACCTAGTTAACTTCCAATGTCTTGGTCACTTAATTTTGATTAGAGGGTTAAGTTCAATTCTAGTTTATGGCCACAAAAACCCTAATTACCCGAAGCCAAGAGGATTATATGTCAAATATCTCGATTAGTTCAAGTAATTAGCAATTTAGGAGAAATTTACTTTCAAGCTGTTGTTCAAGTGAGATAACTCTTCTAAGAATCACAAGAACGCATATAGAATAAGGGTTATTGTTCTGATCTACACAAATTCATAAGATGAAGGACGAAAGTAATTCTTGAAACTAAATCAATACATTAATTAAAACAGAATAGTAATAGTCTTAATCCATATAAATAAACAGAGCTCCTAACCTTAACCAAAGAGGTTTAGTGGCTTATGCTTCAGAGAGAAAACCAGAGTTCAGAAAATGTGAAAGTGCGGAAGTGAGATGATCCCCCCGAAGGATGAATTTTTCCCTTTCATATCTAACATAATTTGATTTAAAACTAGAATAAAATAATAAAGTCTAAACCTAAAAGATTTTGTTGGTAATTAAAAATAACTAAAATAAAATAAAATGGAGTAACTAAAAGCTAAATCCAACTAAAGATGCTCCTTTGGTGAAGTTTAGTTCGCATGGCGTGGCGCTAAATATCAAGGTTGGTGTTTAGTGCCCTAGGTGGTAGAATCTCTCCCTTCGTTGCTGAGTTGCTGGCACTAAATGCCAGCTGGGCGTTTAGCGCCCTAGTGGGAAGCTTCCAAATCTTCTCTTTCTTGCACACGAACTCAGCCAAAATTGTCCGAACTTCACTTGAAATAGTTAAAATACCAAAACAACTCAAAGTAGCATCCAAGGAGGATTTTAAAACTAAAATATACTTAAAATTAATAAATTCTAACTTAAAATAAACAGAAAATAAGGAAAAGATGCTCACGCATCACCTTTGGGGGATCTTCTCTCTAACGCACTTTCATATTTTCTGAACCCTTGTTTTCTCTCTGAAGCATGAGCCACTAAACTTCCTTGGTTAAGGTTAGGAGATCTGTTTATTTCTATGAATTGAGACTATTATTGTTCTATTTTAATTAATGTATTGATTCAGTTCAAGGATTACTTTCGTTCTTCATCTTATGAATCTGTGTAGATCGAAAGAATAACCCTTATTCTATATGCGTTCTTGTGATTCTTGAAAGAGTTATCTCACTCGAACAATAGTTTGAAAGTAAATTCCTCTTAAATTGCTAATTACTTGGACTTAACGGTATACGTGACATATAATCCTCTTATATATGGGTAATTAGGGTTTTTGTGGTCAATAAACTAGAATTGAACCTAACCCTCTAATTGAAATTAAGTGACCAAGACATTGGAGGTTAAAAAGGTTAGAAGAGACTAAATCACTACGACATTAGGGTTTAGTCACTGACAGTTTGCCATGAAATGAATCTTGCATGATTAAAATAGTTGGTAAGAAAAATTAATCCAGATGAATAAATAACTCTGAAACCTTAATTGTTTTCTCACATATATTTCACACCAATTTTACTATTTTCTTTCTTATTCTTTGAATCACTGTTTAATGCTTTTGAACCCCAAAACATCACTTTCTACTTACTTGACTAAGTGAGTCATTCAACCATTGTTGCTCAGTCTATCAATCCTCGTGGGATCGACCCTCACTCACCTGAGGTGTTACTTGGTACGACCCAGTGCACTTACCGGTTCAGTTGTGGACATTCTAAAATTTCGCACAATGATTTTGGTGCTGTTGCCGGGAATTGACTATGATTGACAACTGACCGTTGTCTGATTGCTTATATTAGGTATTTTTAGCTTTTAATTTTTATTTGTTTTGCTCTTTAAATTTTCAAAATTTTAGTTTTATTTAAGTTAAAATTTTTTCCTTAATTTCTGAAATTAAGTTTGGTGTTCCACTTAGTAATTTTATTTTATTTTTCCTCATTAATTTTCTTTTCAGTTAATTTCGAATTTAGGTGTCTATTTTCTTAGTTGACTTTCGAATTCTTTTTGTGTTAATTTTTCAATTTATTCTATTTTTCTTCTTTTACACTGGATACCTCACTGGGAATTCTCTACGCTCTGACATAGAGATTCTCACATTTTCTTTGTTGTCTATTGTTTATGAGTAGTAACAGAAACAAAGAACTTCTCTTAGATTTTGATCCTGAAATTGAGAGGACCTTGAGGTGGTGTTTTCAGCAAGGAAGAGCTTATAAAGCCGATGAAAATCTCAGGGATAATCTTGAGATGGAAGCTGGAGAATTCACCATGGATCCTAACAACAACAATGCAGTTAATGCAAATGTTGTTAATCTAAATGCAAATGGGCAACCGAGGAGAAAAATTGGCTTTTACACTGCTCCTAGACTGGATTTTTATGGGAATAGCATTGTTGTGCCCCCTGTTGCTGCTAACAACTTTGAGTTGAAGCCTCAGTTGATCACTCTAGTGCAGAAAAATTACCAATTTCACGGACTCCCGCAGGAAGATCCCAACTTGTTTATTTCTAATTTCTTGCAGATCTGTGGTACTCTGAAGACTAATGGAGTGAATCCTGATGTCTACAAGCTACTTCTCTTCCTATTTGCTGTGAGGGATAAAGCAAAGAAATGGCTTGAAACTCAGTCCAAGGAGAGCTTGGACACTTGGAATAAGGTGGTGAACAGGTTTCTGACCAAGTTTTTTCCTCCTCAGAAGCTGATTAAGTTGAGGATGGATATTTAGACCTTCATGCAGAGAGAGGGAGAGTCTTTCTATGAAGCCTGGGAAAGGTATAAGCAAATGCTCAGGAAGTGTCCTCCTAATATGTTCTCAGACCACTACTAGAAATAGGGTTTTTTCGGACGAATTTTGAGACGAAATTGAAATAAATTTCGAACAAATTACAGACAAATTTTTTTTTCAAACAAATATGGGACGAATTTTTTTTGTCCCAAAAAGCCTTGTTGCTAATTTACATTTTGTCTGAAATTTCGTCCAAAATTTTTTTCAGACAATTTTGTGACAGATTTTGAATAGGCATTTATCTACTAGATTTCTAACTATTATGATGTATTTTAGACGAATTTCAGACAGATTAGTCAACATAAAGACAACGTATTTTAGACAAATTTCAAACATAAAAATATTAATTTTTAGATAAATTTCAAACAAAAAATATACTTTATTTCAAACAAATTTCGAACGAATTTAGTCAAATATAACAAATTTTTTTCGAACAAATTTTAGACAAATCAAATATTTCTTTTCAATTAAATTTCAGACAAATTTAAATTAAAAGAATTTACGTATTTGAAATAAATTTCATACAAAACAAAAAAATATTTTCACACAAATTTTCTACAAATTTAATATAATATTTCAAATAATTTTCACACAAAATAATTTGCTATTTAATAGATAAATATTTTAGAAAATAAATTGTATTCGATCTTCTTTCTATATTAAGACC
>NC_029786.2:38556297-38569397 GCF_000816755.2 Arachis ipaensis
AAATATTTCTTTTCAATTAAATTTCAGACAAATTTAATTTAAAAGAATTTAAGTATTTGAAACAAATTTCATACAAAACAACTAATTATTTTCGCACAAATTTTCTACAAATTTAATATAATATTTCAAATAATTTTCACACAAAATAATTTGCTATTTAATAGATAAATATTTTAGATAATAAATTGTATTCGATCTTCTTTCTATATTAAGACCTTCATAATCATTTTTTTCATATTACATCATCCAAATTCTAAACACATAATAAAATCATGAAAAAGTTAATTACCATAAAAGTGTTAAAAAATATTTATTATTAAAATACTTTTATCCATAAATGTAATAAAACTAAAATAAGAAAAAAATACTTAAACTAAAACAAAGAAAGCCTTTAAAAAGGTCATATATCATGAGTAAAATAAAATGTACTAACTAAATCACCTAAAAATTCCTTAATCTAAATCAGAAAAAATATATACTCCAAATATCAATCACTCATGTTATCATCACTAGAGCCTGTCCCAAGCTCATCTTTCGTAGGATCAGACAAGGTTGAAGGAAGTGGCAGATTCAACTTTTTATACAAAGCATGAATTGTCTTTTCAGTAGAATCAATTCTTTTCTGTTGAACTTTTAGTTGACGTCCTTGATCTCTTAACTTGTGCTCAGCATCTTTCAACTTAACCTTTTGCTCTTCATTGATCATTTCCTGCTCCTTTGCCTTTTCTTTCCACATGTGAAGTTCTTGCTCAATATTTAGATTGTCTTTGGATGTCTCTGAACAATTTCTGGAATCCAACTTTGAAGAGAGATCTAAACCAAAAGAACCTAAACAACATAAAGACAACGTATTTCAGACAAATTTCAAACATAAAAATATTAATTTTTAGATAAATTTCAAACAAAAAATATACTTTATTTCAAACAAATTTTGAACGAATTTAGTCAAATATAACAAATTTTTTTCGAACAAATTTTAGACAAATCAAATATTTCTTTTCAATTAAATTTCAGACAAATTTAAATTAAAAGAACTTATGTATTTGAAACAAATTTCATACAAAACAAAAAAATATTTTCACACAAATTTTTTACAAATTTAATATAATATTTCAAATAATTTTCACACAAAATAATTTGCTATTTAATAGATAAATATTTTAGAAAATAAATTGTATTCGATCTTCTTTCTATATTAAGACCTTCATAATCATTTTTTTCATATTACATCATCCAAATTCTAAACACATAATAAAATCATGAAAAAGTTAATTACCATAAAAGGGTTAAAAAGTATTTATTATTAAAATACTTTTGTCCATAAATGTAATAAAACTAAAATAAGAAAAAAATACTTAAACTAAAACAAAGAAAGCCTTTAAAAAGGTCATATATCATGAGTAAAATAAAATGTACTAACTAAATCACCTAAAAATTCCTTAATCTAAATCAGAAAAAATATATACTCCAAATATCAATCACTCATGTTATCATCACTAGAGCCTGTCCCAAGCTCATCTTCCGTAGGATCAGACAAGGTTGAAGGAAGTGGCAGATTCAACTTTTTATATAAAGCATGAATTGTCTTTTCAGTAGAACCAATTCTTTTCTGTTGAACTTTTAGTTGACGTCCTTGATCTTTTAACTTGTGCTCAGCATCTTTCAACTTAACCTTTTGCTCTTCATTGATCATTTCCTGCTCCTTTGCCTTTTCTTTCCACATGTGAAGTTCTTGCTCAATATTTAGATTGTCTTTGGATGTCTCTGAACAATTTCTGGAATCCAACTTTGAAGAGAGATCTAAACCAAAAGAACCTAAATCAAAGGCAGCTTTCTTTTTTTCCTTTGTCACAACTTCGTTCCAAACAGTATAATCATCTGGTATATCTAGGCCTTCCTTGGTTGCCTCAACATCTCCCTCATTATCCAAGGATAAAGCTACTTGAGAAAGTTCTGTCTTTCGCTTTTTGAATTCACCCTACAAAATCAATTCATGTTAATTGCAACTAAATATGCCATGAACAAATACTAACATATAGTGAAAATTAGCAATTGAAAAAAACAAAAAGAACAAACTAGCATCACATACAATGACTTTCTCAGATCTTTCATTAATCCAACTTTTGTCTTTTTTGGTGTGGCATTTAGTATAAACCTCCTCTAGAGAAGGTTTTACTCCCGTAGCTTTTTCCTATAATATAACAGTTTTAATCGATAGGAAAGAAAAAAGAATAAGAAAACATTGCAAAAATAATAAGAACAAGACTATAAATAAACTATTTTTATCTTACCATTCTGCGTGCATGTTCACCCATAGATATGGAACCACCAGTATGCATGGAACTTCCAGCATTTGATGCTCGATTCACAGTATTTGCTGCTGACCAGTTCTTAAATTTCGAATCTGTAGCAAAATAATGTAATAGTTGACGCCAAACGGGTTCAGGAATATATTTTGGTACATGGTTAGGGTCTTTTGAATAATTGCGTCTCTCCTGATTCATCAACGATCTTAATCGATCACTCCCTTTAATCTAAAAAATTTGACGAATTCTTGCATTGTGTTGAGGTTCCCACATACAATTTTTCTATAAAAGAAAACAAACATATACATTGAATTACCCACTATGTATAATATCAAAATAACAAAAAAAAATGATAATAAATACTTACCTTAAATTCAGTAAACCACAAATCTCGCATTTGCTCACTAGCATGTTTCCAGGAAGGGCAGAATTCTGAAAATTTGCTTTTAATGGCATTTGTTACATGACGAACAGCAGTACATGGATTAAACCTATAAGAAGTTCAAATAATGAGTAATTACACATGTATTCACAATAAAAATAATATAGAGAGAATGCTAAAACAGAAAACTGATTGTTGTACTTACTCATTGCCAAAAGGCTCTATTTTCAAGAGCCCTTCTTGAGTGACAAGTTCACCTTCTTGAGCAAGAGATCCATCGTTATGATTTTCATCCGATAAGTGAGCATGATATAAATTTCGTTCATTATTAGGAGCATTATGAAATGATTGAGGTTGGATAGGTAAACAGTATGGTGATTCAGTTGGTGATGGTGATGGTGATGGTGATGGTGATGGTGTATGATCGGCATGGGAAGATAATAAATTTCTCTTGAATTTTTGTGGTGGCTGCGAAGAAGAGGGTGGCAATGCTGAAGGCTTTTTAGATACATGTGAAGGAATTGGAGCTCGTGATTTTGTAGGCTTAAGGTGTGAATGCTTAGTTTTGTGTGCACTAATCACCTCCTTGTTACCAGACTTTTGTACTTTAATTGACAAGTTTTTTTTTATTTTTTTTAGAACCTGACGTCTAAAACAACAAAGATTTATAAGATTAGTAAGACATTGCAGTTAAATTCTATTAACATGTACATCATCAAAAGAATTAAAATAATAACAATGTAAAATAATACTTAACTGCCAAAATAATCAATTAGGAGGTAAGATAAAGTGCTATTATGCTTTAGTAATAAACTACTATGCTTTAGGAAATAGAAAATACTAGTAATTAATTTATAACTTATTCATGTTACTACTTAGTAATATCATTCTTCTAACTCAATAAGTTCCTCCTAGTTTCTCGTTTACCAATTCTAACAAGGCAGCAACATGGTTCATTTACAAGCACTCAATTCAACCAAAACAATAATCGCAACACATACATAATCAAAGTAAATTCAACCATTAAACTATAATCACAATAAAGGAAACGACAATTATAATTCAATTACATCAAATAATCACATAATACAACGCTAGGTGTTTTAACAACAAAATTCCAGTCATAAATACCTTTTTATTCCCTTCTTCATAAGAATGCATGATTATGTCGTAGTCTTCACTAAAGTATGTGTGCGTGTAGATTGTTATTGACTCTCGCTTTTCTAAAAAGAAGCCATACAAAAGATATAATCAAAAGGTTAACAAATTTAAACAATTCACGAAGGGGTTCACAACTTAAACTCCCGCTTTCCTGTTTTTATTGATCTTCTTTTATTATCGGTGTGCTAATTGATCACATTGTATTCATTATATGTTTATGAAAGCAGCTAAGGAAAGAAGGAAGAAAAAATGAGTATGAAATGCTTAAGCTGCAGGAATATTGAGAATTAAATGAATATAAGTTCTTACCAAGTAAGCATCTGGGTTTATTTATATAATACTACATAATTACATGATATATTATTATTTATTAAAACCTTGGTACCTAACAAATTCCGACAAAGGTTTCATTTGCCAGTTATAGGCTCAGGAAGACATTGATTGGGATCAAACAAATCTAAGCATTATCTTAAACAAAATCTAGATTAAATGCCGTACTATTTCAAACATTTAGTCTTTATTTAATTGTATTTTGTATTGTACATTTATACCAAACTTGGTTAAAAATCAGATCATGTGAAACTCATCAAAAGTTGCCCTTTCAGATCTGTTAATTAAAATATAAGTTCACATAATGACTAAAAAAATTTTAGACAGACAGCTGGTGTTGCACCTTAACCAGGGTTTTATAACATTGAATTCTTAACAACAGATAGCATAAATAACAGCATGCAGAACTCATGGGAAACTTCTCAATCAACAATTAATGTTGTAAAATTCAACAAGCATGAAACACAATAACTGAACAAATAAGCTACAAATGGAAAAAAATGCTAAGAGAAGTCAAATTAAACCACATACATTGTGAAATCAACAATGGAAAAACATGCATCCGTATATTGTACTCAAGTATTAGTTTACCAATTACGTTAATTTACAGTACAAATAACAATAGAGAGATTTATCCTATGCCTGTAATGCTAGATAACTATTGTAAATAGTTACACTTTTAACTCCAGAGAAATAGAGCAAACAAATTGTTAAATTTCAGCCACTGTAGACACTAATGCATGGCAGCACATAAACACCACATAGTGGCACCTATTCACCCAAGTTTTAACCACATCAACATCTCTACAAAGCAGCTCGAAGCTCATAGCCTCTAAAGTAAGACTAAATAATTGAAATCAAATTCATAAATCAGAAACTAAAATGAAAACCCTCTTCAATTTGACACTCAAAAATTCATAAATCAAAAATAATAAGAAATTTATGCTCTCTTAATGATAATCACTCTCTAACCTTAGCTTGTACCTAAAATTGAAGCGTATTCCTTTTTTGGTGTTGGAATATAAATGCTTGTAAGCTATTGGGTTTGAGGATTGTGACATGAAAAAACTTAAAAAACAAGATAATATAGTTATAAGAAAAGCCTATGATATCCACCCTCCGATCCCTAAGTATTTTAATGTGATCAGTCTCTATATATATATGAATGCTACACCAAATGTGTTCAAAGAATAGCTATAGAATCTAAACATGGCAATAAAGTAGTTCGATAGCTTGCCTCCAAGATCAATCGCAAGCTTTGACGACCTCGCCAAGAAATTCTTAGCCAGATTTTCCATACAAAAGGACAAAGCTAAACATGCGCCAAGCCTGCTAGGAATCAAACAGGGAGATCGGGAAAGTCTCTGCAGCTACATGGAAAGGTTCAATAAAGCGTGCCTAGACATTCAGAATCTCCCTACGGAAGCGGCAAGTATGGGACTCATCAACGGTCTACGAGAAGGACCCTTTAGCCACTCCATATCCAAGAATATCCAACATCACTGAACGAAGTACAAGAACGGACTGAAAATATATCAACATAGAGGAGAACTCCTAATTAGGAGAAAACCCCAAAAATAGATTCTCCTACCCACCTCAGGATAAGGATAAAGAATCCAGGAAAAAAGATGATCAATCTGCAGAGAAGCCCAGGAAATACCACAACTACACCCCCTTTGGGTATCACTAGTCGATGTCTATCTGGAAGTATACAACACGGAAAAGATTCTGCCTCCCCGCCCAATTAAACACAAGAGAGGAAAAAATCGGACCGAGTACTACGAATACCACCGGTGTACTGACATCACACTAATGAGTGCTACAACTTAAAGAACATCATAGAGAAACAAGCCCGAGAAGGAAAGCTAGATCGATTCCTAGCTCACAGAACGGACGAGCCAAGGAAAAGAGGAAGGGATGAAGAAGAGGGACGACCTGAACGACCTCCTCACACCCCACAAAGGCACGTTCATATGATCAACAGAGGATTCGCATGCGGAGGAATCTCCAAATCATCCTGAAAAAGACATCTCAAAGAAGTATACCATCTCGGGGAAGGGGACAGGTCATCCGACCTCCCCACCATCGCCTTCACCAAAGAAGACGCCGCGGGCATCATCCCCGGGCATGATGACCCCGTGGTCATCACCATCATGCTCACCAATGCCAATCTCAACCGAACAATAGTCGACCAAGGAAGCTCTGCGGATATCCTATTCAAATCCGCCTTCGACAAACTTGGAGTACAAGAAAAAGAACTCAGAGCATATCCCAATAGCCTGTTCAGACTGGGAGATGCCCCAATCCAACCACTCGGGTACATCCCACTACACACAACCTTTGGAAAGGGAACCCGCTCTAGAACACTGAGCATGTAGTCGACGTGAGCCCCGTGTACAACGCCCTCATTGGTCGGACAATACTAAATCAGCTCGCCGTAGTAGTCTCCATTCCACACCTATGCATGAAATTCCCAACCCTAAAAGGGATAGCCACTATAAAAGTAGACCAAAAGCTCGCGCGATGCTGTTAAAACGAGAGTCTGAATCTTAATGGCGATTCCAGAGGAAAGGAGACCAACACTATAGAACTCGGGGGAGCCCGAGCCCACGAAGAATTTCGTCCTCGACCAAAAGGCGAGACCGAAGAGGTCCAAGTCGGAGATGCTCAAGATAAAACAACAAACATAGGCGCGAACTTAAAAGGAGATCTAAAGGAGTTACTAATAAGGTTCCTAAAGGAGAATTCCGACCTATTCACATGGAAGGCCGCGGATATGCCCGGCATAGATCCTAGCTTAATGTGCCACAAATGTATCCCGGATGTCGGCCAGTACAACAAAAGCGCAGAAAGCTCGGCCCAGAAAGATCACAGGTTGTGGAGGAACAAGTAGAGGCCTTACTAGAGGCGGGATTCATAAGGGAGGTCAAATACCCACTATGGATAACCAATGTCGTGCTGGTAAAATAGCCAAATAGAAAGTGGCGGATGTGTGTCGACTACACCAACCTCAACAAAGCCTGCCCAAAAGACCTCTACCCCCTTCCCGAACATCGACACCCTAGTCGACGCCTCGTTAGGGTACAAGTACCTTTCCTTCATAGACACCTACTCGGGATACAACCAAATCCCGATGCATCCACCCGATCAAGAGAAGACCTCGTTCCTAACCTCAAAAGAAAACTACTGCTACGTAGTCCTGCCATTCGGACTCAAGAATGTGGGGGCTACATACCAGAGGTTGATGAACAAAGTTTTCGCCAACCACATCGGGAAGCTGATGGAAGTCTACGTAGACGACATGCTGGTAAAGACAAAAAAAGAAGAAATGCTGTTACCCGACCTTGCTGAAGTATTCAGCACCATAAGAAAGCACGGGAAGAGACTAAATCCCACCTAGTGCACTTTCGCGATAGAGGCTGGAAAATTGCTAGGATTTATGCTCACCCAGAGAGGGATTGAAGCAAATCCAAACAAATGCCAGGCCATACTCAACATGAAAAGCCCGACCTGCGTCAAAGAGGTACAGTAGCTAAACGGAAAGCTAGCAGCCCTATCTAGGTTCCTAGTCGGATTGGCCATAAGATCCCTTGCCTTCTATGCTATTCTAAGGGAAGGAAAGAGGTTCGAATGGACTCTAGAATGTGAACAAGCCTTCCAAGACATCAAAACATTCCTGGGACAACCACCTATTCTGACCTGACCTCGATAAGGAGAAGAACTGATCCTATACTGCGCCGTGGAAAGTTGGGCAATAGCCTCAGCCCTAGTCAGAGAAGACGAAAACAGACAGTAACTCGTCTACTTCAACAGTAAATCTTTGCAAGGGGCGGAACTAAACTATCAAAAGATAGAAAAGTTTGCTTACGCCCTCATACTTACTTCCCGACGACTTCGACCATACTTTCAAACCCACATCATCAGAATACGGACTGACGGGGCAAAAATTAGCCAATTAAGAATTTATAAATAGAACGGCGTTGTAAGTACAGTTCTTAACTGACGAAAATTCGCTTATCAATTTAGAAAGGGTTGTCACAAAATTAGAATAAAAATACTGGGAGTAGAAATCCCAGGTCGTCTCCCAACGAGTTGATAAGAGAGTGCTATTTTATTAGTCAGGAATTTTCCAAGAATTTCTAAGAGTTGGAGAATAGGAAATGAAATGATTGTAATTTAAGGCAATGAAAATTAACGAGAGAATTTATATAATCAAATAAAAACTTTGACCGGGAGAAGATTTGGAAGTTCTATCCTTGTTGGATTTTTTCCCAAGTGTAATTGTAAAAGGTTATTGTTCTGCTTGGTCATCCCTTGCTGAAGAAAGGAAAGTCAAGTAACTAACTAACTGTTCACACCCTGGGTCGAGCTATCCGACCCGGGATGTTCAGTAACAAAGCGACTGACCTCTTCAGGTCAGGCTATCCGACCTCTTTTTAAAGAGCTCGGCTAAATCGACAGGAAAGCCCAGTAAAGGGCCCAAATAGAGGAACACGACCCAAATCCAAAGGCAGTCCAAGCCTATAGAGATAAAGGCGGTTCCCTTGAAGATAAGCTGACCTCACTCAAAGATAAGATAAGATAAGATAAGATAACTAACTTATCTTATCTAAAAAGGTCACTCCACACCATTATAAATACACTGGAGCACCCATGTATAACTCATACTCTGATTCTACTAAAAATCTGCTTAATACCCATGCTAACTTAAGCATCGGAGTCTCTTGGAGGTACCCCCCACCCTCCGGTGACAAAGGATCAGCAGTGCAGCCAGTCCCACAAGTCGGACACGACAGCTCCGGCCGCCATCCACCAGCCGGACACGTCATCTCCGACCAGTACAGAAGATCTCGTCCGAGATCGACCTACAGTTTCAGGTAACCCTCGGAACATTGGCGCCGTTGCCGGGAAACTTGGAAGTCATCCCATCATCATGGCGGACGACCATGACAACGACCACGATTCAGATCTAGAGGATAGAACACCGCACAAAAATACGGACAATACACTGAAAGATACCCCGGAATCTAACGGTGACAAAAACTCATCAAATACAGGAGTGATAGAAGCGCTTCAAGATCATTTAAAGCAACTTGAAAAAGAAAACCAGCATCAACGAGAAGTTGGAAAAGATCTACAAAGAGAGGTAAGGTGGCGTCGAGAATTAGAAGACAAACTTCTAAAACTCGAAGTCGATCTCAAAGTCAAAGCTACTCGGTCCACCCCTAAAGACAACTCTCGCAAGGATCAAGATCCATTCACTAGGGAGATCATGAAGACCAAAATCCCTAAGGACTTCAAACTTCTGGATATGACTTTATACGATGACACTACAGATCCCAACCAACACCTCAGCAATTTCAGAAGTAGAATGTACCTCACCGACGCCTCAGAAGCAGTTTGCTGCAAAGCTTTTCCAACAACTCTCACAAAGACAGCAATTAGATGGTTCGACAACCTACCTCCAAAGTCCATCTCGAGCTTTGATGACTTAGCCAAAAAGTTTTTGGCCAGATTCTCCATCCAAAAAGATAAGGCTAAGCACGCTGACGTTAGGATTTTTTCCAGTAAAGAATTTCATAAAAACAGCTGCGTTGTAGATATAGTCTCTAAACCAACAAAAATCCCTTTGTACAAACATTTTGGTTGTCACAAGTAACGAACCCCTTAAAAATTGTTAACCGAGTATTCAAACCTCGGGTCATCTTCTCAAGGAACTGCAAGGAAGTATGTTCTTATTATTGGCTATAAAGGTTGTAATCGGGGTTTAGAAGGTGAGAAGCAAGTGATTTGAATGACAAGTAAAGTAAATTACAATTAAAATAAATAAATACTGTAAAGTAAACTTTTGGCAAGGTAAGAGAAATTGGAAGTCCAACTTAGTTATTCCTCTCAACAATAGTGAAAGTTGAATCTTAATTCCACTTAGTTAACCTTTACTAAAGTAAAGGAAAGTCAAGGGACTAATTAGTTTGACATTCGAATCCTATTTATTTCTTAAGAAAAAGTTGGGACTATTGAAGTTCAGTTCAATTAGCAAGATAACGATTATCAATTATGCTGAGTTTAATAATGTTGAGTTACTGATTTCTTAACCAAGACCAAAAAGGGAAAAAGTAAAATTGTTGGAATAAAAATATCCTTAGATGGGAAGCAATAATAACTTAAATTAAAGAGAACAATAATAAACTGAAATACCTCAAATCATCATTAATTCAAATAATAATCTGTAACATGGAATAGTTCATAAGCCAATTGGGCAACATCTGTAGATACAAATAAAAGCATTAAAGTAAAAGTACCATAGAAACATAAATTAAGGTAAATATTAAACCTGGATCGAGAGTTACTCTTAAAAACTAAGAGAAGTCCTAAATCCTAATCCTAAGAGAGAGAGGAGAGAACCTCTCTCAAACTAAATCTAAATCATGGAAAGTGAAAATTGGCGAGCTCTCTTTTGAATGGATGCATTCCCCCACTTTATAGCCTCTAGTCTGTGTGTTCTGTACCTGGATCTGGGCCAAAAGGGCTTCAGAAATCGCTGGGGGCGTATTCTGTAAATTCTGATACGTGGCCTCTGTCACGCGTCCGCGTGGGTCACGCGGTCGCGTCATCTGGAGTTTTCCTTGTGGCGCGGTCGCGTCGGTCACGCGTCCGCATCGAATGCGCTATGCTCAAGTCGTGAGGCCGCGTCAGTCATGCGGCTGCGTCGCTGCTTCTTCGCTCCTGACATGCGATCGCGTCATCCATGCGATCGCGTGGATGCCAGTTTCTTCAAAACTCCATTTCGCACTTTTCTTCCATTTTTGTACGTTTCCTTTTCCATCCTTTAAGTCATTCTATCTTAGAAAATCTGAAACTACTCAACACACTAATCACGGCATCGAATGGAAATAAAGGTAATTAAAATAATTAATTTTAAAGCTTAGGAAACATATTTTTCACGTACATCACATAATAAGGAAGGGAAAGTAAAACCATGCAATTAATATGAATAAGTGGGTGAAGGATTGAATAAATCACTCAAACTAAGCACAAAATAACTCATGAAATATGGGTTTATCAACCACCCCACACTTAAACAATAGCATGTCCTCATGCTAAATCCAAGGTAAAGAATAAGGTAAGGTTAAAGTGGTGGAATGTTATGCAATGCAACCTGTTCTAAATGCGTCTACCTAAATGAGTCATGCAATTCCAATTTATCCACTCATATATAAAGCTTACATGTAGTCAAACTAGTTCACATTCTCAAGGAGTCATATTTATATATATAGCTAACCCTTAAGTAATAAAGCATTTTAGCAAATGAGATGGGAAATAAAAATATTGTACAAACTTGCAAAACAATTAGTAAATTAAGCACTGATATATGTTGATGAGTTATTGAACCCTCACTGGATTTTGTGTTTACCCTCTAGTCACTCAGTGTTTATTGGGTTTATTCACTCTACTTTTCTTTTTATTCTTACTTTCTATAACCTTATTCTTCATCTAACCAATCAATAATTATAGAGTACAGTCATACCTGGGCTAACAAGGGTGATGTGAAAGGTAGGTTATTTTGGAGTAAGTGAGCTAAAATCAAATGATGGCCTTAATCATTCTTTTGGTATGTATCTATATTCTATATTCTATATTCTATAATTGGACATATAGATTAAAGCAAAGTAAAGAACATCAGAATAAAAAGAAGCGAAACACACAGGAATGAAATTATGGTTTGAATGCAACCATACAATTAAGCTCAAGACTCACAGGCTGTGTGTTCTCTAACTCAAGCATCATATATCATTCATATATGTTATGCAGGTTTAGTTAAAAATTCCCATTATTCTCATAAAAAAATTATTTAGGGTAGCCTTTAAAGTTTTAATGTTCCTCTTTGATGAAATGTTGTCAACTTAACTATATGATGTAATGGTATATATACAAGGTTTATGGATTTAAATCTGTTATGTTCAATTTCCTAGCTTACTTCCTTTTTATATTTTTTAATTTAACTATGCTATCTTATGCTAAAAAGGGTAAACTATACTAATTAATCCACTAATAAGTCAGAATTGCAAACTAAACTAAATAACTAATAATATGAACTAAAAATGCAAAATGCAGAAATAGAGTAAAAATACATATAAGTAGCAATGTATAAGTACTCAGAAAATAACAATAAAAAGAAAAATACAGAAAAATATCCAAAATAAAGAAAAAAGAGATGTAGTGGTTCACCAAAATAAAACGCCAGAGATGGCGACCTCCCCACACTTAAAATGAAGCATCGTCCCTGATGCTCAGTCAAGCCGGGTGTGAAGGGGTGTCATCACTTGTAGGGATGGTAGCTGGAGGCTCTGTGGTGGTGGTGGGCTGAGCGTCTGGCTGTTGTAGAGGCGGTGCTGACTGGATCGGGATCTCCGGATCTGCAGCCTCGATCTGAAGCGTAACCTCCTGATGTGCTGACTGGATTTGTTGTTTGAAGTTTATTTACTGTTTTCTTTAGGTGAACCTCTGCTTCTCGGGTTGCCGGATTTGGACATGATACATAGGAAAGTGGCGGTGATTGGGAGTGATTGGATTGGTACTGGGGTAAGGAAGGATCATATGGTGGCGAATGGTGAAAAGAAGCTTGTGAGTGTGGTGGTTCGAGGTTATGTTGAAAGGATGGTTTATATGCACGGGGTGGGGCTTGTTGGTAGTTACAAGGTTGTCCACCATATCTTTCAGCTGGATATGCACGGTAGAATGGTCTTTGTACAGGATATCTCGGAGGGTGTTGTTGCCTAAAGGGTTGATTAGATCCTCTTGGCTCCATCCATCCTTGATTGGTCTGACCTTAATGCATATTCCCGCTGTAACTTCTATTTCCTTCAACAAAGTTAGAACCAAACTCAAAGCGAGAGGGGTGAGAATTCATGGTAGCAAAT
>NC_029786.2:38569902-38598089 GCF_000816755.2 Arachis ipaensis
GTTCAATTAGCAAGATAACGATTATCAATTATGCTGAGTTTAATAATGTTGAGTTACTGATTTCTTAACCAAGACCAAAAAGGGAAAAAGTAAAATTGTTAGAATAAAAATGTCCTTAGATGGGAAGCAATAATAACTTAAATTAAAGAGAACAATAATAAACTGAAATACCTCAAATAATCATTAATTCAAATAATAATCTGTAACATGGAATAATTCATAAGCCAATTGGGCAACATCTGTAGATACGAATAAAAGCATTAAAGTAAAAGTAGCATAGAAACATAAATTAAACTAAATATTAAACCTGGATCAAGAGTCACTCTTAAAAACTAAGAGAAGTCCTAAATCCTAATCCTAAGAGAGAGAGGAGAGAATCTCCCTCTCAAAACTAAATCTAAATCATGGAAAGTAATAAAAATGCAAGCTCTCTCTGAATGGATGCATTCCCCCACTTTATAGCCTCTAATCTGTGTGTTCTGGGCTGAAAACTGGGTCAAAAGCAGCCCAAAAATCGCTCCCTATGATTTCTCTTACGTTCAGATCACGGGCAAGTGACGCGGAGGGGTCGTCCACGCGGCCGCGCGGATTGCTTTCCTGCCAGGTCACGCGTCCGCGTGATCCACGCGTTTGCATCGCCTGGCGTCGGAGCAGCTATAGCAAATTATATATCAAATCGAAGCCCCAGACGTTAACTTTCCAACGCAACTGGAACCGCGTCGTTTGGACCTCTGTAGCTAAAGTTATAGCCGTTTGAGTGCGAAGAGGTCAGGCTGGACAGCTTAGCAATTTCTCCAACTTCTTGTATTCCTTCCACTTTTGCATGCTTCCTTTCCATCCTCCAAGCCATTCCTGCCCTGTATTCTCTAAAAATACTTAACACACATATTAAGGCATCTAATGGTAATAAGAGAGGATTAATAATAAACAAATATAAGATCAAAGAAGCATGTTTTCAATCATAGCACAAAACCAGGAAGGAAAATGTAAACCATGCAAATAGTATGAATAAGTGGGTAAAGAGTAGATAAAAACCACTCAATTGAGTACAAGATAAACCATAAAATAGTGGTTTATCAACCTCCCCACACTTAAACAATAGCATGTCCTCATGCTAAGCTCAAGAGAAGCTATAAAGATGAAGAGGAATGGTAGGATCTATGAAATGCAATCCTATCTATATGAATGCAACTACATGCAAAATGTTTCTACCTTCTTGGTTAAAAATAAATAAGTTCTCCAAGACAAACATAAATCAGATTTCACTAATTCAAATTATACAATAAAGGACAAGTAAACTTGTAAGAAGATAGCTAATGAAAGCAGGGGACACAGAATCAAGCATTGAACCCTCACTGGTAGTGTATATCACTCTTACTCTAAGGTATCTAGGGTCAATCACTCTACTATTCTCTAGTCATGCTTTCTAAACCTTGTTCTTCATCTAACCAATCAACAATATTTAATATACCAATGCAAACATCATGAGGTCTTTTTCAAGGTTGTAATGGGGCTAAGGTAAGGGTAATGGTATATATATGGCTAAGTGAGCTTTATAAATTGAATCTTTAATTAACCTAAACTCTCACCTAATATACATATACTCTATATACTTTTAAATCATACCTAGCTACCCATGATTTCCACTTTTGTATAATTCCTATACTCATGTACCAAATTTTTGATATTTCTTTACTTTTGTCAAAACAACTAATTTAACAAAGAAAATTAAACATTGGTGCTAAAATATCAAGTGACTAACCCATGGAAGTCGGTATCGACCTCCCCACACTTAAAGATTGCACCGTTGATGAGCGGATATTTTATACGCTTTTTTGGGTTAATTTCATATAGATTTTAGTATGTTTTAGTTGGTTTTTAGCTAATTTTCATTAGTTTCTAGGCAAAATTTATATTTCTGGACTTTACTATGAGTTTGTGTATTTTTTTGTAATTTCAGGTATTTTCTGGCTGAAATTGAGGGAGCTGAGCAAAAATCTGATTCAGGCTGAAAAAGGACTGCTGATGCTGTTGAATTCTGACCTCCCTGCACTCAAAATGGATTTTCTGGAGCTACATGACTTCAAATGGCGTGCTTCCAATTGCGTTGGAAAGTAGACATCCAGGGCTTTCCAGCAATATATAATAGTCTATACTTTGCTCAAGGATAGATGACGTAAACTGGCGTTCAGCGCCAGCCCTCTGCCCAATTCTGGCGTCCAGCGCCAGAAACAAGTTGCAAGTTGGAGTTCAACGCCAGAAAAGGATCCAAAGCTGGCGTTGAACGCCCAAAACAGCCCCAAGCACGTGAAAGCTTTAGTCTCAGTCCCAGGACACACCAAGTGGGCCCCAAAAGTGGATTTCTGCACTATCTGTTATAGTTTACTCATTTTCTGTAAACCTAGGTTACTAGTTTAGTATTTAAACAACTTTTAGGGGCTTACTTTGTATCTCATGACATTTTAGATCTGAACTTTGTACTCTTTGATGGCATGAGTCTCTAAACTCCATTGTTGGGGGTGAGGAGCTCTGCTGTGTCTCGATGAATTAATGCAAGTACTTCTGTTTTCCATTCAAACATGTGTGTTCCTATCTAAGATATCCATTTGCGCCTAACTATGGAGAAGGTGATGATCAGTGACACTCATCATCTTCCTCAATACACGAACGTGTGTCTGACAATCACCTCCGTTCCACATCAGATTGAATGAATATCTCTTAGATTCCTTAATCAGAATCTCCGTGGTATAAGCTAGATTAATGGCGGCATTCATGAGAATCCGAAAAGTCTAAACCTTGTCTGTGGTATTTCGAGTAGGATTCTGGGATTGGATGGCCATGACGAATTTCAAACTCGCGAGTGCTGGGCGTAGTGACAGACGCAAAAGGATAGTAAATCCTATTCCGGTACGACTGAGAACCTGCAGATGATTAGCCGTGCGGTGACAGCGCACCTGGACCCTTTTCACTGGAAGGATGGATGGTAGCCATTGACAAAGGTGATCCACCTACACACAGCTTGCCATTAAAAGAGAAGAAGAATGAGAAGGGAAAGAAGGGAAGAAGAAATAAGTAAGAAAGGAGGGAGGAAAAATTAGGTTTGGAGAAGAAAAGATAAGATATTTGGCAAATTAGGATAAGCTGTGTGGCGCAAGCAACGCGGTCGCGTGGGGCACGCAGTCGCGCGACTTGCGCTTATACTGATTGACGCGGTCGCGTCGGTCACGCGGTCGCGTGACCCATTTTATGCTACTGGCGCGAGGACAGCCTCGCTCTCGCACAACTCTCTGTTCAAAAATCATTAATTGCCAAATATTGGGTGACGCGATCGCGTGGGGCACACGATCGCGTGAGTGGGCACTTAGTAGGATGTGACGCGGCCGCGTGGGGCACGCGATCGCGTGAGATGGACTGCGCGTCCAGCGCCAGTCCAGCACCACTCTAGCACAACTTTCGGCTGTGCACCATTACTATGTCGAAATCCTGGTCACGCAGCCGCGTGGGGCACGCGGTCGCGTGGGAGGCCAGTATTCCCACTCGACGCGGACGCGTCAGCGACGCTGCCGCGTCGCGTGCGTGTTTTCTTTTTTTTTTTTAAATCTGAAAAAATGCAGAATGTAATGTTAATATGAATGTGATGCAAAACTCCAGGTTCAATATAATAAAATAAAACTTGAAAACAAATAAAACTAAATAAAAAATGTAGAAGAAACGATCATACCATGGTGGGTTGTCTCCCACCTAGCACTTTTAGTTAGAGTCCTTAAGTTGGACATTTGGTGAGCTACCTGTTATGGTGGCTTATGCTTGTATTCATTCAGGAATTCCCACCAATGTTTGTAGCTCCAGTAACCTCCGGGGTCTCAAACTAAGCATGTAAAGCCCTTAAGAAGCTTCAAACAGATTCTTAGGCTCCCGGGGTAACAAGTGTCAGAGCAGATTCCAGGATCCCAAATTTTGCTTTTACACCCATCCATGTCGGGATCTGTATTTTTCCAACTGGGTGATAAGTAATTTGAATTCTCACTGTAGCTACCAAACAGCGTCCTAGACCCATTCAGTTGAGCTTTACACCAACCTTTGCATTTAAACTTTGAGTATGTAACCATGTTGAACCTTGTTGGACAACTCCAACCACTAACCATCTTCCTCTTACTCTCTATGCCACAAAGAGCTCTAAGTTGACCATCCGTCTCCAGTAGCCTATATTCAAGTGGAATTAGAAAGCTAAGGGATATGAATTTTACCCACTTGAATGTTGTGAAGGATGATGGTAACTTAGTGGGAGGTATTTCTAATGAAATTGCAAGCTCCACTCCCTTGTGCTCTTCTTTGACAACTTCCACCTCCTTGTAAGCTTCTTCAATTTCAACCTCTTCCAAGTCTTCAACCAGGATATGCCTTGGAGGTTGTACACCCTCCTCAACATCAAATGCAACCGTCTTGGAAGGAGGCTCTATGTCTTGACTTTCCCATGGAGGTTCAGCATCTCGCAAGTCTTCAACCACTTTTTCCTCTTTAATAATTACTACTTTGTCCAGTAGTTTTAATATAAAATCGTACTCATCCTTGATGATTTGCTTTCCATGACAACTCCTTTCAATTGTTCTTTCATCTTCAAGGGTATTTACTACCTTCACCTTTAGGGCCTTCTCTAGCTCTTTATGAAATATGGATTCGCGAAGATGATCCCTTCTCTCTTGTTCCATGTCAATAGCATCATTGGGATCATGTTGCTCTTAGATTGATGGATGTGGGTGCTCTTCCATGGATGGTGGTGATGGGATGGAGAGATCATTCTGCGGTTGAAAAGGAAGTGCACTAGAGCTTGAGGGTTGATTGTTGAAGGTATTTGGTGGTCTGATTTGGGCGACGAGAGCTTGTATAGTAGAGTTTAGATTGGCAAGTGCTTTCTCCATGGAGGTTTGGGGTGGATCTATGTATGGCTCATTCAGTTCATAGGGTGGTTGGTATGGTGAATGTGGGTTAGGGTCATATGGAGGTGAATGGCGGAAAGGGGCTTGTGAGTATGGTGGTCCAAAGTCATGTTGAGGAAAGGGTTCATAGACATATGGTGGTGGTTGTTGATAGTCCATTGGAGGTGGTTGTTGCCATGAAGGTTGATCAAATCCTTGTGGCTCCTCCCATCTTTGATTGTTCCATCCTTGATGCCTGGTCTCATTGTAATTTCTTCTTCCTGCAACATTATTGTAACCAGACTCATAGCCAAAGGGGTGAGAGTTCATAGCAGCAAAATAAAAATTAAAAATAAAAATAAAAATAAAAACAAATTTAAATTAAAAGGTTATTTAAATTTTGAATTTGAAAATTAAATTTTGAAATTTGAAATTTGAAAATTTTTAAATTTAAATTTTGAAAATTTTTAAATTTGAATTTTGAAATTTGATTTTTGAAATAAGATAAGATAAGATAAAAAGTTTAAAAATAAAAATCTGAAAAATTTTTTTTTTCGAAAAAAATTAATTAAAAATATTTTTGAATTTAATGAGGAAAGAGAAAAACAATAAAATGTCACCAAATTTCAAATTTTTAGATAAAAACAAAGAAAACAACTAAGAACAGCTTGAAGGTCAAGATGAATGCAAAGAACAACTTGAAGATCAAGATGAACATTAAGAACAAATTTTTGAAAAAAAAAAATTTTTTAAGAACTAAATAAAAACCAATAACCTCTTAATTTATGAAAAAGCAAAAATAAAAACAAATAAACAAACAAAAAGCAAAAAAAATTTACAATAACCAATAATAAGGCACACGTTTGGAATTCCCCGGCAACGGCGCCATTTTGACGTTAGGATTTTTGCCAGTAAAGAATTTCATAAGAACAGTTGCGTTGTAGATATAGTCTCTAAACCAACAAAAATCCCTTCGTACAAACGTTTTGGTTGTCACAAGTAACAAGCCCCTTAAAAATTGTTAACCGAGTACTCAAACCTCGGGTCGTCTTCTCAAGGAACTGCAAGGAAGTATGTTCTTATTATTGGCTATAAAGGTTGTAATCGGGGTTTAGAAGGTGAGAAGCAAGTGATTTGAATGACAAGTAAAGTAAATGGCAATTAAATAAATAAATATTGTAAAGCAAACTTTTGGCAAGGTAAGAGAAATTGGAAGTCCAACTTAGTTATTGCTCTCAACAATAGTGAAAGTTGAATCTTAATTCCACTTAGTTAACCTTTACTAAAGTAAAGGAAAGTCAAGGGACTAATTAGTTTGACCTTCGAATCCTATTTATTTCCTAAGAAAAAGTTGGGACTATTGAAGTTCAGTTCAATTAGCAAGATAACGATTATCAATTATGCTGAGTTTAATAATGTTGAGTTATTGATTTCTTAACCAAGACCAAAAAGGAAAAAAGTAAAATTGTTGGAATAAAAATATCCTTAGATGGGAAGCAATAAAAACTTAAATTAAAGAGAACAATAATAAACTGAAATACCTCAAATAATCATTAATTCAAATAATAATCTATAACATGGAATAATTCATAAGCCAATTGGGCAACATCTGTAGATACGAATAAAAGCATTAAAGTAAAAGTAGCATAGAAACATAAATTAAAGTAAATATTAAACATGGATCGAGAGTCACTCTTAAAAACTAAGAGAAGTCCTAAATCCTAATCCTAAGAGAGAGAGGAGAGAACCTCTCTCAAACTAAATCTAAATCATGGAAAGTGAAAATTGGCGAGCTCTCTTTTGAATGGATGCATTCCCCCACTTTATAGCCTCTAGTCTGTGTGTTCTGTACCTGGATCTGGGCCAAAAGGGCTTCAGAAATCGCTGGGGGCTTATTCTGTAAATTCTGATACGTGGCCTCTGTCACACGTCCGCGTGGGTCACGCGGTCGCGTCATCTTGAGTTTTCCTTGTGGCACGGTCGCGTCGGTCACGCGTCCGCATCGAATGCGCTATGCTCAAGTCGCGTGGCCTCGTCAGTCATGCGGCCGCATCGCTGCTTCTTCGCTCCTGACACGTGATCGCGTCGTCCATGCCATCGCATGGATGCCAGTTTCTTCAAAACTCCGTTTCGCACTTTCCTTCCATTTTTGTACGTTTCCTTTTCCATCCTTTAAGTCATTCTGTCTTAGAAAATCTGAAACTACTCAACACACTAATCACGACATCGAATGGAAATAAAGGTAATTAAAATAATTAATTTTAAAGCTTAGGAAACATATTTTTCACGTACATCACATAATAAGGAAGGGAAAGTAAAACCATGCAATTAATATGAATAAGTGGGTGAAGGATTGAATAAATCACTCAAACTAAGCACAAAATAACTCATGAAATATGGGTTTATCACACGCCCCCAGTCTATTAGGAATCAAGCAAGGAGATCGGAAAAGTCTTCGCAACTACATGGAAAGATTCAACAAAACATGCCTAGACATACAAAGCCTACCAACAGAGGCCACCATCATGGGCCTCATCAATGGCCTACGAGAGGGATCTTTTAACCAATCCATATCAAAAAAATACCCCACATCTCTGGATGAAGTGCAAGAACGAGCGGAGAAATACATCAACATGGAAGAAAATTCTCGACTAGGAGAAACCTCAAAATCCGGATTCACCTACCGAGACAAAGATAAAGTGTCCAAAAAGAAGGAAGATCGACAAGGGGAAAAAATTAAAAAATATCATAATTACACTCCTCATCGGGTGTCCCTTGTGGATGTTTACAAAGAAGTCTGCCACACAGAAAAAATACCCCCAGCTCGACCACTCAAAGGCAAAAGAGGGGGAGGAAACCGGAACGAATATTGTGAATACCATCGAGTCCGTGGGCACTCCACCAACGAATGCTTTGACTTAAAAAATGTCATAGAAAAATTATTGAGAGAAGAAAAACTAGATCGGTATCTGGCCACCCGGGACGATGAGCAAAGAAAAAGGAGAAGGGACGAGGAGGTTGTACGAACCGAGCGATCACCTCGTACACCAGAAAGACATGTTCATATGATACACGGAGGGTTTACAGGAGGAGGAATCTCCAAATCATCTCGCAAAAGATATCTCAAAGAAGTATATAATGTCGAAGGAAAGGAGGAAGCACCCGACATCCCTACAATTACGTTTACCAAAGAAGATGCATCCGGTATCATCTCAGGACACGACGATCCCATGGTCGTCACCATTATACTGGAAAATGCAAATCTCTACCGCACACTAATAGACCAAGGGAGCTCCGCCGACTTATTATTCAAAACTGCCTTCGACAAGCTCGGCTTGGAAGAAAAAGAACTTAGAGCATATCCAAACAGCCTGTTCGGACTGGGAGATACTCCAGTGCAACCACTGGGATACGTCCCACTACACACAACCTTTGGAAAAGGAAATCAATCCAAAACACTCAAGATAGACTACATCATGGTCGATGTGAGTTCAGCCTACAATGCCTTAATAGGTTGGACAACATTAAATCAACTCGGCGCAATAGTCTTAACTCCACATCTATGCATGAAATTCCCAACTGCAGAAGGGATAGCTACGATAAAAGCAGATCAGAAGATGGCATGCCGCTGTTATAACGAAAGTCTAAACCTCAGAGGCAAAAGAAAAAAATTCCACACAATCAAACTTGGTGGAGTTCAGAGGCGAGAAGAACTCCGTCCACAACCTGAAGGTGAAGTAGAGAAAGTCCAGATCGGAGACATCCCGGACAAAACAACCAATATTGGCACGATTCTAAAAGGGGACATAAAAGAATCACTCGTACAGTTCTTACGAGATAACGTCGATCTCTTTGCTTGGAAAGTTGCAGACATGCCAGGCAGACCCCAAACTAATGTGCCACAAGTTGGTGGTCTACTCAGGATCTCGGCCAGTACAGCAGAGACGAAGAAAACTTGGGCCAGAACGATCCCAAGCTGTGGAAGAGCAGGTACAAGCCCTACTGGAGGCAGGATTTATAAGAGAAGTCAAGTACCCACTATGGCTAGCTAACATCGTCTTGGTGAAAAAGTCAAACGGGAAGTGGCGAATGTGTACTGATTACACTGATCTCAACAAAGCCTGCCCAAAAAACCCTTATCCACTCCCAAGTATCGACGCTCTGGTGGACGCCTCATCCGGATATAAATACCTCTCATTTATGGATGCATATTCCGGATACAATCAAATCCCAATGTATCCACCCGATCAAGAAAAAACCTCATTTCTAACACCAAAAGCAAACTACTGCTACATCGTAATGCCTTTTGGTCTTAAAAATGCAGGAGCTACTTATCAAAGGCTAATGAATAAAGTCTTTTCAGATCATATCAGAAAAATCATGGAAGTCTATGTGGACGACATATTAATAAAGACACAAAGTGAAGAGACATTATTGTCCGACCTGGTCCAAGTGTTCGACACTATAAGGAAGCATGGCATGCGACTCAATCCTGCAAAATGCACCTTTGCAGTAGAAGCATGCAAGTTCTTGGGTTTTATGCTCACACAAAGAAGAATCGAGGCAAATCCGGATAAATGCCAGGCCATACTCAACATGAAGAGCCCAAATTATGTCAAAGAGGTACAACAACTCAATGGGAGGTTGGCAGCCTTGTCCAGATTTCTAGCGGGATCAGCAATAAGGTCTCTCCCCTTCTATGCCACTCTAAGGAAGGGAAAAAAGTTCGAATGGACAACAGATTGTGAGCAAGCCTTCCAAGATTTCAAAATTTTCCTGGGACAACCACCTATCCTAACTCGACCACGAGAGGGAGAGCCATTCATATTGTACCTCGCAGTAGGAAGTCGGGCAGTAGCCTCAGCACTAGTTCGAGAGGACGACAAGGGGCAAAAACCTGTATACTTCATTAGTAAAGCTACAAGGGTCCGAGCTGAACTACCAAAAAATAGAAAAATTTGCCTATGCACTTATACTAACATCTCGACGACTTCGCCCATACTTCCAAGCTCACACCATTAAGGTTCGGACCAACAAGCCCATAAAAGGGATATTACAGAACACATATCTAGCAGGCAGAATCTTACAATGGGCAGTCGAGTTGTCCGAGTTTGACCTTCAATACAAAGCTTGGACAGCCATCAAATCACAATACTTAGCCGACTTCATTGCAGAATTTACAGACACCCCAGAAACCCCACAGAATGGAATCTCTACGTGGACGGTTCCTCGAATAAGACTCGAAGCGGCGCAGGTGTGATAATTGAGAGCAACCAAGGAACCCAAATTGAACTCTCCCTCAAATTCGGGTTCCCTGCCTCAAACAACCAGGCGAAATATGAGGCACTACTAGCTGGTTTAAAGCTGGCTAAAGAGGTCAGAGCTCAAAGACTCATTATCTTCAGCGACTCACAGGTGATCACTTCATAAATAATGGGGAGCTACCAAGCCAAGGACCCCACTATGAAAAAGTACCTGGGTAAAACCAGGGGACAGCTCGGACAACTCTGGGAATATGAGATCCACCACATACCTCACGAACAGAATGTCCGAGCTGACGCACTCGCAAAGCTAGCCAACACCAATCTAGGAGGCAACAATAGAAGCCTCATCCAGGAAATACTACAGAACCCGTCAATCTCAGAAGAGGAAAAAGTCCTAGCCATAACAGGTCTAGATCAAGGATGGATGACTCCTATAATTAACTACCTCAAAACAGAAACACTTCCTACAGATGAGAAGGAGGCAAAAAGGTTAAAACGGGAGGCACAATGTTACACTATCATAAATAATACTCTATACAAAAGAGGGATTTCAATACCATTGTTAAAATGTGTGCCGACTTCCAATACAAGGAAAGTTTTAGAAGAAATACACAGTGGCATTTGTGGCAACCATCTCGGAGCACAAGCACTTACCAAAAAAGTACTTCGGGCAGGATTTTATTGGCCAACTATACAAAAGGAGGCCACAGAGTTTGTAAAGACATGTCCACCATGTCAAAAACATACCAACTTTCACATCGCCCCGCCAGAGGAGCTCATCAGCGTAAACTCACCTTGGCCATTTGCAAAATGGGGTCTCGACCTCCTCGACCCTTCCCTCAGGGGTCAGGACAAGTTAAATTCCTTATAGTAGGGGTAGACTATTTCACAAAGTGGATCGAGGCAGAACCCCTAGCTAACGCCACTGCTCAAAGAAGTCGAAAATTCCTGTATAGAAACATTGTCGCAAGATTCGGGGTCCCATACTCCATCACCACAGACAATGGCACACAATTCACAGATACAGGCTTCAGAAAGTTAGTGGCCGACTTAAACATAAAACAACAATTCACTTCCGTTGAAAATCCTTAAGCCAATAGACAAGCCGAAGCTGCCAACAAAGTCATATTAGCTGGGATAAAATGGAGGTTACAGGACGCAAAAGGAGCCTGGGCTGAGGAGCACCCACAAGTCCTATGGGCATATCGGACAACGCCACATTCCACCACAAAGGAGTCACCCTTCCGATTAGCGTACGGAATGGAGGAAATGATCCCAGTAGAGATCGAGGAAGGGTCGCCTAGAGTAGTCCACTACAATGAAGAAGCCAACTGCCAACTTCAAAGGGAAGAGCTCGACCTACTTCCTGAAATCCAAGAAAGAGCTCGGATCAAGGAAGAAGCATTAAAACGTTGAATGGCTTCCAGATATAATCAAAAGGTAGTACCACAAGATTTTACGGAGAATGATCTCATCCTAATCTGAAATGATATCGGAACAACTCGACCTGGAGAAGGAAAGCTAGCAGCAAACTGGAAAGGACCCTACCGAGTCATAGAAGTACTTGGGAAGGGCTACTACAGACTGTCCGAACTCGAGGGGTGAGAGCTTCCCAGGTCATGGCACGCCTGCAACCTAAGAAGGTACTATAGTTAGGAATGGTAAAGAATCTCAGCATAGGGTGTACTCTTTTTCCTGAAAAGGTTTTTTAATGAGGCACCAAGTTGAGATCCACAAATTATCCGACTTAAAAGGACAAAAACTCCACATGTACATATTTGCATTTTCCTTTAAATAAAATATGTTAGATGTTCTACAAGTTTTCAAGACTCATTAATCTGAAACATTCATCGCACGATTATAAAGCAACAGATCGGCAGAAAGTGAAAAATAAAATTCACTACACGATCACGATAAAGACCAGCAGAGATGAAAACCAAATTCATCTAAAGGTTGACTAAAGGATTGAACTCACCTTCTACAAATTGGCAAAGATGAAAACAGAATAATGCAAGAAGTTATCGGAAGTGATCCGGAGAAAGGACTTGACGAGGTCTTAATGGATTGCTAAATAATAACTTAAAGACTGGCCGACGTTAAGAAGTCGGACCAAGTCAACCAAAGTTATAAGTAAACCCTGGAAAGAGGTCTAGCCAACCCTATAAAAGAGGATTACTTTAACTTAGAAAGGCTCGACATGACGAAGTCGGCCCAAAACATAAAAGTTATAAATGTAATCCATGAAAGAGACCTGAACAAGGTCCAAGAAAGAGGATTACAAAAATAACTTAGAAGGGCCCGACATGACGAAGTCGGCCCAAAACATAAAGTTATAAAAGTAATCCCTGAAAGAGACCTGAATAAGGTCCAAGAAAGAGGATTACAAAAATAACGTAGAAGGGCCCGACATGACGAAGTCGGCCCAAAACATAAAGTTATAAAAGTAATCCCTGAAAGAGACCTGAACAAGGTCCAAGAAAGAGGATTACAAAAATAACTTAGAAGGATCCGACATGATAAAGTCGGCCCAAAGCATAAAAGTTATAAAAGTAATCCCTGAAAGAGACCTGAATAAGGTCCAAGAAAGAGGATTACAAAAAATAACTTAGGAAGACCCAACACGATGGAGTCAGCCCAAAACGTAAGGTAATCCCTGAAAGAGACCTAAGCAAGGTCCATAAAAGAGGATTACTAACAACAACTTGGACAAAACCGACATGGCGAAATCGGCCTCCCGAAAGCTTTAGCGTTATACAAAGTAATTTCGGATAATGACCCGAACGAGGTCCAAACAACACAAATTACTGGAAATAACATCAAGCAAAGGCTCAAGCCAGTCCAAAGAGATCAGACAACGAAAATTCTAACACTCCCAAAAACATAGAAAGGTACCTAGACGAGTGCAGAAGGACATGTTACGAAAAAACACAAGTTATGATAATAACAAGCCCAAGAGGTTACCAAAACTAACCCCAAGAGCTTGGAATCTACTTTGTTTTTCAAAATAAAGTTGCTAAACAAGCAACTAGGAGTGCAGCGAAAGTCAGAAACATCATTTACAAAATAAAGAGTTTAAAAAGCCCACAAGCTGGGCTACCTACACAAGCAATTAGAAAATTCATTAAGGATCCAAAGGCTCCTTATCAGCATCAACACGGGGCGAAGGAGGACGAGTCTGAAAAGGCACGGCATCCACAGTCCCATCATCCCGATTCAAGAGTCGACAGTCAGGTTCTGACTCGGGATGACTGGCCTCAATCGAAGGAACTGAAGAAGTCAGCACCACAGAGGCTTTGGCAGCAGGCACGGAGGGAGGTTCAACATCATCGTTATCAGGGTCATCAGGGACAATCTTGCCATCCTTTACAACATTGTCCAGACTAAAGAGAGTAAGGTCGGCCTCAGGTGCAATAACTCGAACCTGCTCCTTCAGGTTCTCATAAGCAGCATTTACACTGCCCACAAGGTGACCCTGGAGCTCGGCATAATCAACCCGGGCCGACTCCAACTCCTCCCTAAGACGCATCACTTCCCTGTAGGACGTGACGTAGCTATCCTTGTGCCTTAATGCTGTGTCTTCAGCCAACCTCACAGAAGCCGCCAAAGCAATAGAACTAGCTTTCTCGCCCTCTAACTCCTTCTCCAGTTTGGACACCTTCACTTCGAGCTCCTCCTTCAAACCCTTTATCCGGTCGAACTCCCGCTTAGCCTCCTCCATAAAGGCTTTGGTAGCATGCAGAGGAAGGTCTTGGGCAGTTCGGTACAGGGCAGCACCCATATGCACCATCTTGATGCTACTCCGAGTTATAAAATCTAAATGGCAAAGGAGAGAAACATCATCCATAGAGAGGGCACCATAAGGACCAATCTGCTGGTCGACAAAGCCAATAGGATCAAAATCAGGCGCATCCAGTTTAAAGGGTTCAACAGTCCGAGGTCTTTTGGAAGGAGGAATAGCCGGAGGAGAAGATGCAGCAGCAGCAGAAGACTGCGGAGGATCCATCAAACAGACTCGAGGAGTAGGAATCATTCTCCTCGGACCAGGAGAGCTCGGCACAGATGGTTTCAACGTCGTCTGAGAAGATCCTTCCCCATCCGTCTTGATCGAGATGTTCTGAGCTGCAGTAGCCTTTCTCGCCTTCTTGAAAGCTTTCATTGCATCGTTATTCTTGGCCATCTCTGCGAAATGTAAACCAGTAGTTTTACAGACCAGGAAAGAAGAAAAAAGCAGAGTAAAAACAAGAAGCAATATATATCAAGTAATACCCAACACAGTTCGGACGAGGGAGGGGTCCCCCAAAGACTTTTTAGTATCCAGATGAGGAGGTTCCCCGCAAAGGTTCTCCAAAACTGTTACAAAGGCCTGCTCAATCTCGTCGAGCATTTACCACGTGTAGGGGATACTAATACATTCTGCTGTGATGAGCGGATATTTTATACGCTTTTTGGGGGTATTTTCATATAGTTTTTAGTAGGATTTAGCTACTTTTTAGTATAATTTTATTATTTTTTATGAAAAAATCACATTTCTAGACTTTACTATGAGTTTGTATATTTTTCTGTGATTTCAGGTATTTTCTGGCTGAAATTGAGGGACCTGAGCAAAAATCTGATTGAAGGCTGAAAAAGGACTGCAGATGCTGTTGGATTCTGACCTCCCTACACTCGAAATGGATTTTCTGGAGATACATATACCCAATTGATGCGCTCTCAATTGTGTTGGAAAGTAGACATCCCGGGCTTTCCAGCAATATATAATACTCCATACTTTTCTCGAGTTTTGACGATGCAAACTGGCGTTTAAACGCCAACTTCCTGCCCTATTCTGAAGTTAAACGCCAGAAACAGGTTACAAACCAGAGTTAAACGCCACAAACAAGATGCAACCTGGTGTTTAACTCCAAGAGAAGCCTCTACACGTGTAAAGCTCAATGCTCAGCCCAAGCACACACCAAGTGGGCCCCGGAAGTAGATTTCTGCACTATCTATCTCAGTTTACTCATTTTCTGTAAACCTAGGTCACTAGTTTAGTATAAAAACTACTTTTAGAGACTTACTATGTACCGGATGACATTTTACATTAGAATTTATATTTTCTACAGCATGAGTCTCTAAACCCCATGGTTGGGGGTGAGGAGCTCTGCTGTGTCTCGATGGATTAATGCAATTACTACTGTTTCTCATTCAATCACGCTTGTTTCTATTCTAAGATAGTCATTCGCACTTTAACATGATAAATTTGATGATCCGTGACACTCATCACTATTCTCAACCTATGAACGCGTGCCTGACAACCACTTCCGTTCTACCTTAGATTGAATGTATATCTCTTAGATACCTGGTTCACGAGTTTGACTGCCTCTCCTGACAACAGAGCATTCAAAACCGTGAGATCAGAGTCTTCGTGGTATAAGCTAGATTCAATTGGCAGCATTCCTGAGATCTGAAAAGTCTAAACCTTGTCTGTGGTATTCCGAGTAGGATCCAGGAAGGGATGACTGTGGCGAGCTTCAAACTCATGAATGCTGGGCGCAGTGACAGTGTGCAAAAGGATCAATGGATCCTATTCCAACATTAGTGAGAACCGACAGATGATTAGCCATGTACATGGACCCTTTTCACTGAGAGGACAGCTGGTAGCCATTGACAACGGTGATCTACCAACATACAGCTTGCCATGGAAAGAGACCTGCGTGCGTGAAGAAGAGCACAATTTTTACAAATTGCTGGTACAATACGTGATAAAGAAGTGGATTAGGATGTCTACAGATTATTACTGTTTCCATTTGCTGTAAAAGATCAAGCTAAGAGGTGGTTAAATAACCAACCTACAGCAAGCATAAGAACATGGAAACAGTTATTAGACAAATTCTTGAATCAATATTTCCCTCCAAAAAAGATGACACAGATAAAGCTGGACATCGAAGGCTTTAAACAAGAGGATGATGAATCCCTTTATAACGCCTGGGAGAGTTACAGAGGGATGCTAAGGAAATGCCCCTCTGAAATATTTTCAGAGTGGGTGCAGTTAAACATCTTCTACTACGGGCTTACAGAAAAAGCTTAGATATCTCTAGACCACTCAACTGGTGGATCTATACACATGAGAAAGGCTATTGAAGAGGCTCAAGAGCTTATCGATATAGTTGCTAGAAATCAGCATCTGTACATAAGTAATGAGTCCTCCATGAAAGAAGAAGCTAAGGCAGTATCAACTAACTTTAGTCCTCAGGAACAAGTTGCTGAACTCAATCAGCAACTATCTTCTATAACAAGGCAGTTAGCAGAATTTAAGGAGATGCTTCAAGAAACCAAAATTGCTAACAAGGATATGTAATCACAATTGAATCAAACAAAACAGCAGTTATCAAAACAGATAACAGAAGAGTGCCAAGCAGTTCAATTAAGAAGTGAAAAAATATTAAATATCTCAACTCAAAGCAGCAGAAAGCCAAGAAAGGAACAGCTGACAGAGGATGAGTAACCTGATACCCAAAATCCCTCTGAGGACAGTAAGAGCCCAGAGAGGAATAAGTCTGGCGTTCAAACGCTAGAAAAGGGTGAAAAACTGGCATTAAACGCCCAATCCATGTCCAGTTCTGGCATTCAAACACCAGAAAAAGGTAGGAATCTGGCCTTAAACGCCCAATCCACGTCCAATCCTGGCGTTCAAACGCCAATGAGGGATCAGACACCTGCAAGTGCTGATAATAACTCCCTCAAGAAGGCTTCTCAACTTGCCTCTGTAGGAAATAAACTTGCAGCAACTAAGGTTGAAGAATATAAAGCCAAAATGCTTTATCCACAGAAACTCCGCCAAGCGGAACAGGATAAACAATTTGCCCGCTTTGCAGACTATCTCAGGACTCTTGAAATAAAGATTCTGTTTGCAGAGGCACTTGAGCAAATACCCTCTTATGCTAGGTTCATGAAAGAGATCTTAAGTCATAAGAAGGATTGGAGAGAAACAGAAAAATTTTTTCTCACTGAAGAATGCAGTGCAGTCATCCTAACAAGCTTACCAGAAAAGCTTAAGGATCCCGGAAGCTTTATGATACCATGCACATTAGAGAGTACTTGTACCAAGACAGTTCTATGTGACCTTGGGGCAAGTATCAATCTAATCCCTGCATCCACTATCAGAAAGCTTGGCTTGACGGAAGAGGTCAAACCAACCCGGATATATCTTCAACTTGCGGATGGCTCCATTAAATATCCATCAGGCATAATTGAGGACATGATTGTCAAGGTTGGGCCATTTGCCTTTCCCACTGACTTTGTAGTGCTAGAAATGGAGGAGTGATAAACCCCGATTTTGTGGTTTATCTTGTGCTTATTTTGGGGAATTTTATCAACTTTTCTCACATTTATTCAATGAAATAGCATAGTTTTACAATTCTCCCTTGATTTGTGCTTAAATGTGAAAACATACTTTTTAGGCCTTAAAATAGCTAAATTTAACTCACTTTGATTCCATTCGATGCCTTGATGTATTTGTTGAGTGATTTCAGGTCCATAAGGCATGTATTGGATGGAAGAAGTGAGGAGAAAAGTATGCAAAGTGGGAGAACTCATGAAGAAATGAAGGAACTGCAAAGCTGTCAAGCCTGACCTCTTCGCACTCAAACGACCATAACTTGAGCTACAGAGGTCCAAATGAAGCGGTTTTAGTTGCGTTGGAAAGCTAATATCTGAGGCTTCAAAATGATGTAAAGTTTGCCATATGTTGATTCGCTTATAGGGGCGCGCACGCGCCATGTACGCATGCGCGCCGATGCTGCTCGTGGCCCACCAGATTGAAATCGCCCCCAGCGATTTTGCAGCTCATTTTGGGCCCAATCCAACCCATTTCTGATGCTATTGAACCCAAGGATTGAGGGGGGGGGATGAACCAAGTAGTCATAGTTTATTTTTCATCATGTTTTAGGTTAGAATTCTAGAGAGAGAGGCTCTCCCTTCTCTCTAGAATTTAGGGTAGTTTAGGTTTAATTTTCTTAAATCCAAGTTTTAATTCTTGTTTTGATTTAGTTCCTCCTTTTAATTTCATGTTGTTACATCTCTACTTTTCTAGTTTTACTTGTCATTCCCTTTATTTTGTCCTCTTTTATGTTTATGAAAAATTGTTGGATCTTAATTTTCTTTAATGAAATTTTATGTTTTCATACTCTCTCATGTTGATCTTGATTGTTATTATTGATTTCTTGCAATTGGTAGTTGGTAGATTTATTATTCTTGCACTTTTATTATGCTTTCCTTTATTACCCACCAAGTGTTTGACAAAATGCTTGGTTGGGCTTTAGAGTAGATTTTGAGCATTCTTGGCTTGGAAAGAGTAATTGGGCAATCTTGAGTCATGAAAACCCAACTTATGTTGGTGATCTAGAATTGTTAGCTAATATTATTTCCATTGATGCTAATCTTTTGCTAATTTAATTAGTAAGTTGATTAAGACTTTTAGATTGAGATTAGCTAGTCTTATTAGACTTTCTCTCATGGAAGATAATATAATACCTTCTTCCAATGTTGGAGATGACGTAATAAGATAAATTTTTGTTATTATTGTGGTATGATTGATTAGTCTTGTTTGACTTTCTCCCTATTTGTTGGAGTTGACTAAATAAGATGAATTAATCATTGCATGACTAGGATATAAAGCCTATGATCTCAACACTTGCCATGAATGTCTCTCTTTATTACTTGCTTTCTTTAGTTACTTGTTTGATTTACTTTTCTTGTCATTTATTTTGTTGCCCCTCTTATCAACCAAAAAACCCCCTTGCATCTTCATAGCCAATAATTGACCACTTCATTGCAATTCCTTGTGAGACGACCCGGAGTCTAAATACTTCGGTTAATTTTCATTTGGGGTTTGTTACTTGTGACAACTCAAATTTAATTTGATGTGAGAGTTGCTTGTTGGTTTGGAGCTATGCTTACAACGAAGTAAATTCCTTTCTTTAGGAAGAAAATCTAGACCGATGACAATTTTTGCTATCAAATTAATGGCGCCGTTGCCGGGGAGTTACAATGGTGTTATGTTATTGGCTATTGTGAATATTGTGAATATGTTTGCCTTTTGCTTATTTGCTAGTTTTTGTTAGCTTTAGGACTTTGTTTCTTATTTTTGCTAGCTTTGTTTTTATTTGCCATTATGAATTCTCATCACTTTGGCTATGAGTTTGGCTCAAATTATGTTATAGGGAATGGAGGCTACAATGATAACATGCATCAAGGACGGAACAATCAAAGATGGGAGGAGCCTCAAGGGATTGATCAACCTTATTGGGAACAACCCCTTCCGGTTTCTTATCGGTATAATTCTTATCCTAATGCATATCAATCTAATGGATGTGGTGACCCTTATTGTAATTGTCAACAACCCCTACCACATGCCTATGAACCACCCCTTCAACATGATTTTGAACCACCTTACTCACAAGCCCCCTACCACCAAACACCTCATTATGATACTAATCCTTATCCACCATACCAACCACCTTATGTACCATATGAACCATACATGGAACCACCACCATTCCAACACAATTACTCTCAAGAACAACCTCAATATACGTCATCTCCATATCCTTGCCAAGATGAACCAACTTCCAATTATGAAACCTCCTTCACAAATAATGAACCTTCTTTTTCCACACCACCTCCAATGGATGAGTCTCTCCAAGAATGTGTTAGTTCTTACATTCGAAGGCAAGAAGAGAACTAAAAGGAGTTCAAGGAGTTAGAAGCCAAGATAGCTACCATAGCGGAAGCCGTTAGCAACGTGGACTCCTCCCGACTAAGCCTAAGCAACCAAGGCACTCCCATTGACGAATGTGGAGAGGCAATTAAGGAGCATAGTAAGGGAGTGAGTTTAGAGCTTCAAGGTGAAGAAGAGGAGTTGAAGCAAGAATTATCACAAGGGGAAGAAGTTAAGACAATTGAGCCAGAAGAAGTGGTTAAAGACCTAGGAGATGTTGGAAGTCCATGGGAATGTAGAATCATAGAGTCCTCTTTCAAGAAGCTTGATGTTGATGTTGAGGAGGGTGTCCAATCTCCAAAGCATATTGAAGACTTTGAAGAGGTTGATCAAGAGATGGATTCAATCATTGAGGAGTTCCTATCTACAATTGAATCCTCTCCCATTGGGCTTGAAATTGAGGACAAAGAAGAAGATGCACAACCTTTCATGCCTTTGGTGAGCAATGAAGAAGAAATTGAATTGGAAGCAAGCCACCAAGAGAAAAAGGTTGAAATTGAAGAAGCTTGTGAAGAGGTGGAGATAATCAAAGAAGAGCACAAGGGAGTGGAACTTACAAGACCATTGGAAACATCCCTTCCTAAGTCACCATCCTACACAACATTCAAGTGGGTAAAATTCTTTTCCCTAAGCTTCACTTTCTCACTTGAATATGGTTTGATTGAAAATGATGGTCAACTTAGAACTCTTTGTGGAGTTAAGAGTAAGAGAGAGTTGTGTAGTGGTTGGAAACATCACTCTAAGTTCATGATGGTTGCATGCTCGAAGTTAAATAGCAATGGTTGGTGTAGAACCAAATTGCATGGGTCTGGGAGAATGTTTGGATGCTTACATGAGAATTTGAATCACTTCTCACCCAATTGGAATTGTGATGATCAACTTGAAGATGGGTATGGAAATAAGATTTGGGATCCGGGTATATATGAGGATCAATTTTGGGAACCCTTAGCTTGTGAAGGACTCCATCAAGACTTGTTGCAAATCATTAGAAATTTTGGAGCACAATGGAAAACCAAGCATTGGTGGAAGTTCCAAGATGAATTCAAGCACAAGCCACCATAAGAAGGAGCTTCCCAAATGTCCAACATAAGGACTTAAATGAAAAGTGCTAGGTGGGAGACACCCCACCATGGTAAACTCTTTCCACTCTCTTTTAGATTTGGTTAATAAGTGATTTGTAGCTAGTTTTTGTTATTTTCTATACTCTTATGCATTTTGCTTTTATTGATAGGTTGTTTGTTGCATTCATGTTTTGATTAGTCTAGTTATTGTTGAATTGCATTTTGCTTATAGTATAAGTTTTGTTTTTAGTATGTTTGAAAATTTTTCAAAAAGTTAAAGATTTTTGTTAAATTTGAATTTTGGTTGCTTTAGAATGTTTATAGGTTAGGAGAGTGTTAAATTCTATTTTTATGTTTCTAAAAAAAAAATCGGGCATCGGCACCCAAGCGCGCAGTGCGCGCGCGCGCCGGTGTGGTTTCACAACTCCTAGTACTAAAACCCGAGAGTTGTGCCCACTTTATGCCTACTTTGTGCCAGGCGATCCGCGCGTAAGCACGCATGGCGCGCGCGCGCCGATTGTCCCTGCTGCATCCGCGCGTGAGCACGCATGGGGCGCGCGCAGGGATTGTCCGTGTTGCATCCGCGCCTGAGCACGCATGGCGCATATGCGCGGATTTGCACCCTGTTTTTGTCCTTTCTCCTTCTTTCTTCTTTCCTTCTTCTTTCTTTCTATTTTTTTCTTTCTTCTTCCTCTCTTGGAAAATTTTTTTCTCTCTTTTAAAAATATAAAAAAAATAATAATAATTAAAAAAAATTAAAAAAAAATAAATAAATAAAAATTAAAATTAAAAAATAATAATAAAAAATAAAAAAATTTTTTCTTTTCTTCCATTTTCTTTTATTGCATTTCCTTGTTTTCATTCATTGCATTTTAATTTTATTTTTGTAACTTGTTTTCCCTTTTATTTTCTAAGTTTCTTATTTTAATATTGGTGTTGAATTTTTTTACTCAATTGTTGAGAATTTCTTGGTCAATCTTGGTGCTTCGTGACTTGTTTGACATTAATTGTAATATTTTCTCTACACACAAGATTAGTGCTTTAGTCCTTCCTAACTCATGATCCCTTGTTTTTATACATTGCTGTTATTGTGTTAGGATAGAGCCAAATACTCTCATGATTATCCCTAATCTTGTTTGTGTCAATTGTTGATTAAACTTGATGCTCAACATGCTCTTCATGCTTTAACTTTACTCTTGTATCAAGTATTAGTTAATATGCCTTTGTTTGAATTACTCTCTCACTCACATGTTGTAGCTACCATGCATTTGAGAACCATACTTTTATTTGGCTTTAGCCCCCGCCTATGTTCTATTTACTTTGATATCTTTGTTGTAGGCATAATTTTCTTCCTTTTTCTTTCCTTTTAGGTTGGCCACCAAGAAGGAAAGGAATGGAAAGACTTCTAAATGGGGTAACAAACAAGTTCACCCGCACAACCTTTTGAAGGAGCTCAACAATTGTAGCAACCCATCCACCTTCCTCTTCTTTGCATGCACCGAGGACGGTGCAAATTTCTAAGTGTGGGGAGGTCGTCCGACCGACCTCCATGGGTAACAACTTCCTTTTTCAACACCAATTCTTAATTTTTGTCTTTGTTATTTAGTTGTTACATTGCATGATAGGTTGCATGCTAGTTAGAATTTGTATATATTTCACCATTTCTTTTTATGTTAGGACTACTCGGTTAGGGTGATGATTTCTTTTCCAAGAAAACTGTTTTTAGGGCACCCTACCAATTTGAAAAAAAAAATTTGTGTTGAACTTGTTGAAGAATGTATTTTTGGAACATGGTTTTTGAGCTAAGAACACAAGCATGTGAGTTTTGAGCCCAATGGTGTGGTTACATCTTATAACCACTTATTTTCATTCTTGTGTGTATTATTCTCTCTCTATGATTGTAATCTTTGATTTGTTTGATTCTTTATGTCCATTATTCCATGTATACATGCATTTATATGATTGAGGCCATCATTTCATTTAGCTCACTTACCAAAATAGCCTACCTTTCATCAACCATTGTTAGCCAATTTTGAGCCTAATTAATCCCTTTTGTTCTCAATGTTAGCACATCACTACCCTTAAGTGAAAAATAATAAATGTCCTTAATTTGGATCTTTGATTAGCTTAGGCTAGTGAGGGTGTGTATTATTTGGGTATGGAAAACTTGGGACATTGGTTGAGAAGAAAATGTGTTTTTATATTTTTGTTGAAAATCATGGGATTGGGTACATGCTCGTGCACTATATGTAAGACCATATGCATTGATACATTTTTATATACTTTAAAAAAATGATAAAGAAAAAGAAAAGAAAAAGGGGATAAAAAATGCCCCAAAGTATATAAAAAAAGGGGACAAAAATGCCCCAAAGTAAAGTTCAATAAAAATCAATGCATATATGTGGTGAATTAAAAAGAATGCATGAGTATGTGAAAAGAAAAAGTGGGAATCATGGGTAGCTAGGTTGTGTATTAGAATTGTATAGGTTGTTATATGTGTTTAGTGAGAGCTTAGGTTAATCAAAGATACAAATTTCAAGCTCACTTGACCATATGCATCCTTACCTTTACCCTAGCCCCATTACAACCTATGAATAAGTCCTCATGATGAATGTATGCATGCATTGAATAATTGTTGATTGTTAGATGAAAAATAAATATTGAAAAGCATGAGTAGAAGAGAATTGAGTGATCGACCCTATACACTAGAGCGACTAGAGCGGATACACTTCCGGTGAGGGTTCGATGCTCAATTCCTTGTTCCCAGCTTTCATGAGCTCTCTTCTTGCAAGTCTATTTGAACTTCATTTTGATATTTGAATTGGTAGGATTCATGAATCATCATACTACTTAGCCCTACATGTGCATATGTGTTCTTGGGGATTGATTTATTTTTAACCAAGTAGGTAGAAATATTTTGCATTTAGTTACATGCATGTAGATAGGAGCATATAGTTTATTTGCATTGAATAAATGTTCATACCCTTTTCTTGTCCTTCTTTATTCTTAGCATGAGGACATGCTTGGTTTAAGTGTGGGGAGATTTGATAAACCCCGATTTTGTGATTTATCTTGTGCTTATTTTGGGGAATTTTATCAACTTTTCTCACATTTATTCAATGAAATAGCATAGTTTTACAATTCTCCCTTGATTTGTGCTTAAATGTGAGAACATACTTTTTAGGCCTTAAAATAGCTAAATTTACCTCACTTTGATTCCATTCGATGCCTTGATATGTTTGTTGAGTGATTTCAGGTCCATAAGGCAAGTATTGGATGGAAGAAGTGAGGAGAAAAGCATGCAAAGTGGGAGAACTCATGAAGAAATGAAGGAACCGCAAAGCTGTCAAGCCTGACCTCTTCGTACTCAAATGACCATAACTTGAGCTACAAAGGTCCAAATGAGGCGGATCTAATTGCGTTGGAAAGCTAACATCTGGGGCTTCGAAATGATATAAAATTTGCTATATGTTTCTTTGCGTATAGGGGCGAGCACGCGCCAAGTACGCATGCGTGTCGATGTTGCTCATGGCCCACCAAATTGAAATAGCCCCCAGCGATTTTGCAGCTCATTTTGGGCCCAATTCAACCCATTTCTGATACTATTGAACCCAAGGATTGAAGGGGGGGGGGAGTGAACCAAGTAGTCATAGTTTAGTTTTCATCATGTTTTAGGTTAGAATTCTAGAGAGAGAGGCTCTCCCATTCTCTCTAGAATTTAGGGTAGTTTAGGTTTAATTTTCTTAAATCCAAGTTTTAATTATTGTTTTGATTTAGTTCCTCCTTTTAATTTCTTGTTGTTACATCTCTACTCTTCTAGTTTTACTTGTCATTCCCTTTATTTTGTCCTCTTTTATGTTTATGAACAATTGTTGGATCTTAATTTTCTTTAATGCAATTTTATGTTTTCCTGCTCTCTCATGTTGATCTTGATTGTTATTATTGATTTCTTGCAATTGGTAGTTGGTAGATTTATTATTCTTGCACTTTTATTATGCTTTCCTTTATTACCCACCAAGTGTTTGACAAAATGCTTGGTTGGGCTTTAAAGTAGATTTTGAGCATTCTTGGCTTGGAAAGAGTAATTGGGTAATCTTGAGTCATGAAAACCCAATTTATGTTGGTGATCTAGAGTTGTTAGCTAATATTGTTTCCATTGACGCTAATCTTTTGCTAATTTAATTAGTAAGTTAATTAGGACTTTTGGATTGAGATTAGCTAGTCTTATTAGACTTTCTCTCATGGAAGATAATATAATACCTTCTTCCAATGTTGGAGATGACGTAATAAGAAAAATTCTTATTATTGTTGTGGTATGATTGATTAGTCTTATTTGACTTTCTCCCTATTTGTTGGAGTTGACTAAATAAGATGAATTAATCATTGCATGACTAGGATAGAAAGCCTATGATCTCAACACTTGCCATGAATGTCTCTCTTTATTACTTGCTTTCTTTAGTTACTTGTTTGATTTACTTTTCTTGTCATTTATTTTGTTGCGCCTCTTATCAACCAAAAAACCCCCTTGCATCTTCATAGCCAATAATTGACCACTTCATTGCAATTCCTTGTGAGACGACCTGGAGTCTAAATACTTCGGTTAATTTTATTTGGGGTTTGTTACTTCTGACAACTCAAATTTAATTTGATGTGAGAGTTATTTGTTGGTTTGGAGCTATGCTTACAACGAAGTAAATTCCTTTCTTTAGGAAGAAAATCTAGACCGACGACAATTTTTATCATCAAGGAGCACAAGAGTGCAACTCTCATTCTAGGAAGACCTTTCCTAGCAACTGGACGAACCCTCATTGATGTCCAAAAAGGGAAAGTGACCTTGAGAGTCAATGAGGATGAGTTCAGACTGAATGCTGTTGAGGCAATGAAGCATCCAAACACATCAAAAGACTGCATGCGTGTTGATATTATTGACTCCCTGGTAGAGGAGATTAATATGGCTGAGAGTCTCGAATCAGAGCTAGAGGACATCATTAAAGATGTTCAGCCTGATCTGGAGGAATCAGAGGAAATAAAAGTGCCTCTGAAAATTCCTCAGGAAGAGGAGAAACCTCCTAAACCCGAGCTAAAACCACTACCACCATCTCTGAAATTTGCATTTCTGGGAGAATGTGACACTTTTCCGGTGATCATAAGCTCTGCTTTAAATCCACAGGAAGAGAAAGTACTACTTCAAGTGCTAAGGACACATAAGACAGCTCTTGGGTGGTCCATAAGTGACCTTAAGGGCATAAGCCCAGCTAGATGCATGCACAAGATCCTATTGGAGGATGATGCTAAGCCAGTGGTTCAACCACAGAGGCGGCTGAATCCAGCCATTAAGGAGGTGGTGCAGAAGGAGGTCACTAAGTTACTAGAGGCTGAGACCATTTATCTTATTTCTGATAGTCCCTGGGTGAGCCCTGTCCAAGTTGTCCCCAAGAAGGGAGGCATGACAGTGGTTCATAACGAAAAAAATGAATTGGTTCCTACAAGAATAGTTACAGGGTGGCGTATGTGTATTGATTACAGAAGGCTTAATACAGCCACCAGGAAGGATCACTTTCCTTTACCATTCATAGACTAGATGCTAGAGAGACTAGCAGGTCATGAATATTACTGCTTTTTGGATGGCTATTCAGGTTACAACCAAATTGCAGTAGATCCCCAGGACCAAGAGAAAACAGCATGCCCTTCTGGAGTGTTTGCCTACAGAAGAATGCCTTTTGGTCTGTGCAATGCACCTGCAACCTTTCAGAGTTGCATGCTCTCTATCTTCTCTGATATGGTAGAGAAATTACTGGAAGTCTTCATGGATGACTTTTCAGTATTTGGAGACTCATTCAGCTCCTGCCTTGACCATTTAGCACTTGTTCTGAAAAGATGCCACGAGACCAAGCTAGTTTTAAACTGGGAAAAATGTCACTTTATGGTGACTGAAGGAATTGTCCTCGGGCATAAAATTTCAAACAAGGGAATAGAGGTGGATCAAGCCAAAGTGGAAGTAATTGAAAAATTACCACCACCTACCAATGTTAAGGCAATCAGAAGCTTTCTGGGGCATGCAGGATTCTATAGGAGATTTATAAAGGATTTTTCGAAAATTGCAAAACCTCTGAGCAATCTGCTAGCTGCTGACATGCCATTTGTGTTTAACATAGAGTGTCTGCAGGCGTTTGAAACTCTGAAAGCTAAGCTGGTCACAGCACTAGTTATTTCTGCACCAGACTGGACATTACCATTTGAACTAATGTGTGATGCCAGTGACCATGCCATTGGTGCAATATTGGGACAGAGGCATAACAAGCTTCTGCATGTCATTTATTATGCTAGCCGTGTTTTAAATGATGTACAGAAAAATTACACAACCACAGAAAAAGAGTTGCTTGCAGTGGTTTATGCCATTGACAAGTTTAGATAATACTTAGTAGGATCAAAAGTGATTGTGTACATTGACCATGATGCTCTTAAATATCTACTTACAAAGCAGGATTCAAAACCCAGGCTCATAAGATGGGTGTTGCTTCTGCAAGAGTTTGATATAGAAATAAGAGACAGAAAAGGGACAGAGAACCAAGTGGCTGATCATCTGTCCCAGATAGAACCAGTAGAAGGGGCGTCCTCCCCCTCTAGTGAGATCTCTGAAACCTTTCCAGATGAGCAATTATTTGCCATTCAGGAAACACCATGGTTTGTAGACATTGTAAACTATAAAGCTATAAGATTCATACCTAAAGAGTACAGCAAGCAGCAAATAAAGAAATTGATTTCTGATGCAAAGTACTACTTATGGGATGAACCATATCTCTTTAAGAGATGTGCAGACGGAATAATCCATAGATGTGTGCCCAAGGAAGAGGCACAGAAGATCTTATGGCATTGCCATGGTCACAATATGGAGGCCATTTCGGAGGTGAGCGAACAGCCACCAAGGTTCTCCAATGTGGCTTCTACTGGCCTACTCTCTATAGAGACTCCCGAGAGTTTGTACGTAACTGTGACAGTTGCCAGAGAGCTGGTAATCTGCCTCATGGTTATGCCATGCCTCAACAAGGGATCTTGGAGATTGAGTTGTTTGATGTATGGGGTATTGACTTCATGGGCCCTTTCCCACCATCATACTCAAACACATATATTCTGGTGGTAGTAGACTATGTATCTAAATGGGTAGAGGCAATTGCAACACCCACTAATG
>NC_029786.2:38601093-38641779 GCF_000816755.2 Arachis ipaensis
AGAGCTGGTAATCTGCCTCATGGTTACGCCATGCCTCAACAAGGGATCTTGGAGATTGAGTTGTTTGAGGTATGGGGTATTGACTTCATGGGCCCTTTCCCACCATCATACTCAAACACATATATTCTGGTGGTAGTAGACTATGTATCTAAATGGGTAGAGGCAATTGTAACACCCACTAATGATACTAAGATAGTGCTGAAGTTCCTCCAGAAATATATCTTCAGCAGGTTTGGTGTCCCTAGAGTACTAATCAGTGATGGGGGCACTCATTTCTGCAATAAACAGCTTTACTCTGCTATGGTCTGATATGGAATTAGCCAAAAAGTAGCAACTCCATATCATCCACAGACAAATGGGCAAGCTGAAGTCTCTAATAGAGAACTAAAAAGAATCCTGAAACGGACTGTAATTGCCCGTAGAAGGGATTGGGCAAAAATCTTGGATGATACTTTGTGGGCATACGGAACAGCATTCAAGACTCCTATAGAAACCTCTCCATACGGGCTTGTGTATGGCAAGGCCTGTCATCTGCCCATGAAACTAGAGTATAAGGCCTACTGAGCAACCAGATTCCTAAACCTGGATGCTAAGTTAGCTGGAGAGAAGAGATTACTCCAGTTAAACGAGCTAGAGGAATTCAGACTCAATGCTTTCGAAAATGCAAAAATTTACAAGGAGAAAGCAAAAAGGTGGAATGATAAGAAACTGTCATCCAGAATCTTTGAACCAGGACAAAAGGTTTTGCTGTTTAACTCTAGGCTCAGATTATTCCCTGGGAAACTGAAATCCCGGTGGAGGGGACCATATGTGATTACAAGTGTGTCACCATATGGCTATGTGGAGCTTCAAGACATTGATTCTAATAAGAAGTTCATTGTTAATGGACAGAGAGTCAAGCATTATCTTGAAGGCAATTTTGAGCACGAATGCTCAAAGCTGAGACTAGATTAAAAGCTCAGTAAGGTCCAGCTAAAGACAATAAAGAAGTGCTTGTTGGGAGGCAACCCATCCATTAGCAAGGTTTATTTGTTGTGCAAATAATAATTATTTAAGTTTGATATAAATTATCTTCAAGATTAATTAACAATTGCAGGAGTTCACAGAGTTACAGAAGAAATTCAGATCATAAAGCAGAGAAAAGGAGCTCACTGGCACAAAAATGCCAGTACGGGGTATTGTGGGCGTTAAATGCCAGAATGGGCACCATTCTGGGCGTTTAACGCCAAAATTGCAACATCCTGGGCGTTTAGAAAAATGCCAAGTGATAAAGGTTTTCTGGCGTTTAACGCCAGCCAGGGTACCTGGCTGGGCGTTAAACGCCCAAAAGAAGTAGCAAATGGGCTTTAAACGCCAGAATGGATGCCATTTTGGGCATTTAACGCCAGGAATGTAGAGGGGAGGAAGTTTTGTTTCCAACTCAAATTTTTTTTCAAATTTTCATGGTTCCATCCAAATTTGTTGCATAAACATGGTACAAATGATCATCTTTCAATTTCAATTTCAAATAAATAAAACAAAAAATTTTTAAATTTTCCTTTAATCCTAAAAATCCATCTCAAATCTTCTTCAATTTCTTTTCAAATCCTTTTTTTTAAAACTCATCTATCTTTTTAATTTCTTCTCATATCTTTTCAATTCATCCTATTATCTTTTCAAATTTAGATTTATCTTTTTTAAATCTATCATATCTTTTCAATTTTAAAATTTCATCTTTTTCATATCATATTTATCTTTTACAAATCATATCTTCTATCATATATTTTTCAAAATTTTCAAACCCACCCCCTCCCTTATAAATTCACACTCGGCCTCCCCCTCTCCTCCATAACTCGAATTTGACTCTTCTTCTATTCCTCTCCTTTCCTTTCTTTGGCTTAAGGACAAGAAAACCTCTAAGTTTGGTGTGTTTTTCGTGATCACTGAGCTAAGACTCACTAAGATCATGGCTCCTAAGGGAAAACAAACCACTTCAAGAGGCAAGAAAGAGAACACTCCAAAACCACTTTGGAATCAAGAGAGGTTCTTAACCAAAGAACAGACAGACCATTATCACAAAATAATGGGTCTAAGGTCAGTGATCCTAGAAGTTAAATTCGATCTAAAAGAAGACGAATATCCGGAGATCCAAGAGAAGATTTGAAACAGGGGCTGGGAAATTCTAGCTAATCTTGAGACAAACGTGGGTAGAAACATGGTTCAGGAATTCTACTCAAATCTGTGACAAACAGATAAGCAGAGAATGACTAGAACCGCCTTCTATACTTTCAAACCATGGTTAGAGGGAAGATTATTTACTTCCACCTGGACAAAATAAGAGGGGTCTTCAAGCTGCCTCAACTATAAGACGATCCAGAATCCCTTAATAGGAGAATGGTGAGATTTGATAAGCGCTTGGACCAAGTTCTAGAGGACATATGCATCCCTGGAATCAAGTGGATAACCAACACAAAAGGTGTCCCGAATCAACTCAAGAGAGGAGGTCTCAAACCAGTTGCTAGGGGCTGGCTGGACTTCATTGGGCATTCTATACTGCCCACCAGCAACCGCTCCGAAGTCATTGTCAAAAGAGCAGTGATGATCCACTGCATTATGATGGGAAATGAAGTGAAGATTCATCATCTGATTTCTTGTGAGCTTTACACTATTGAAAACATGAACTCCACTGACGCCAAATTGGCTTACCCAAGCTTAATCTCTCTGCTATGTAAAGATGCTGGGGTAAAGATGGGAGTGGATGAGTACATCTCAGTCGAGCACCCAATCACCAAAAAGTCAATGGAAGGACAACAAGTGCAAGATAACTCCATCAAAAGAAGAGCACAAGAGTTTCTCCCAGAAATCCCTTAGATTGACTACTGGACTCGCCTAGAAGCATCTGTCACCAAGCTGCAAGGAGCTATGGACCAACTGAAAGATGAACAGCAAGTTCAAAATAGCATGCTCAGCAAACTGCTGAAGGAACAAGAGAAGCAGGGGTGTGAGCTACAGGAGCTGAAGTGCCAGAAACTGTCTCTTGAAGGACCAGACACCCCACAGATTGAAGGAGAATCCATCTTCCAAAATAAAGGTTGTTGAGTCCTAATCTTAAATCTTAACTCTGTGATAACTTTTGCTATTAGAGATCTACCTTAGGAGTCACATGAATAATAGTAACTAGTATCTTTATTTTTATTTTTATTATCTCCAAGTAAGCTATAATTTATTTTTCTCATCATCATTAAACATAAATAAAATAGCAGATTTTTAGAATAAGGAGGTAGTTTTATTTTCGAGTTCTTAATAAGAAAAATTCAAATTATTTATATGTGGTGGCAATACTTTTTGTCTTCTGAATGAATGCTTGAACAGTGCATAATTTTTGATAGTGAAGTTTATGAATGTTAAGTTTGTTGGCTCTTGAAAGAATAATGAAAAAGGAGAAATGTTATTGATAATCTAAAAAATCATAAAATTGATTCTTGAAGCAAGAAAAAGCAGTGAATACAAAGCTTGCGAAAAAAAATGGCGAAAAATAAAAGAAAAAGAAAGAAAAAGAAAAAGCAAGCAGAAAAAGCCAATAGCCCTTTAAACCAAAAGGCAAGGGTAAAAAGGATCTAAGACTTTGAGCATTAATGGATAGGAGGGCCTAAAGGAATAAAATCCTGGCCTAAGCGGCTAAACCAAGCTGTCCCTACCCATGTGCTTGTGGCGTGAAGGTGTCAAGTGAAAAACTTGAGACTGAGCGGTTGAAGTCGTGGTCCAAAGTAAAAAGAGTGTGCTTAAGAACTCTGGACACCTCTAACGGGGGACTTTAGCAAAGTTAAGTCACAATCTGAAAAGGTTCACCCAGTTATGTGTCTGTGGCATTTATGTATCCGGTGGTAATACTGGAAAACAAAGTGCTTAGGGCCACGGCCAAGACTCATAAAGTAGCTGTGTTCAAGAATCAACAGACTAAACTAGGAGAATCAATAACACTATCTAAATTCTGATTCCTATAGATGCCAATCATTTTGAATTTCAAAGGATAAATTGAGGTGCCAAAACTGTTCAAAAGCAAAAAGCTACTAGTCCCGCTTATCTAATGAGAATTTGAGCTTCATATAAAACTCTGAGATGTTATTGCCTCTTGATTTTCTTTTTATCCTGTTTTATTTATCTAGTTCCTTTAGGATAAGCAACAGTTTAAGTTTGGTGTTGTGATGAGCAGATATTTTATATGCTTTTTGGGGATATTTTCATATAGTTTTTAGTAGGATTTAGCTACTTTTTAGTATAATTTTATTAGTTTTTATGCAAAAATTACATTTCTATACTTTACTATGAGTTTATGTATTTTTCTGTAATTTCAGGTATTTTCTGGCTGAAATTGAGGGACCTGACCAAAAATCTGATTCAGAGGCTGAAAAAGGACTGCAGATGCTGTTGGATTCTGACCTCCCTGCACTCGAAATGGATTTTCTAGAGCTACAGAAACCCCATTGGCACGCTCTGAATTGCGTTGGAAAGTAGACATCCAAGGCTTTCCAGAAATATATAATAGTCCATACTTTGCTCGCGTTTTGACAACGCAAACTGGCGTTTAAATACCAACTTCCTGCCCTATTCTGAAGTTAAACGCCAGAAACAGGTTACAAACTAGAGTTAAATGCTACAAACAAGCTGCAACCTGGCGTTTAACTCCAAGAGAAGCCTCTACACATGTAAAGCTCAATGCTCAGCCCAAGCACACACCAAGTGGGCCCCAGAAGTGGATTTCTGCACTATCTATCTCAGTTTACTCATTTTCTGTAAACCTAGGTCACTAGTTTAGTATAAAAACTACTTTTAGAGACTTACTATGTAACAGATGACATTTTACATCAGAATTTATATTTTCTACGGCATGAGTCTCTAAACCCCATGGTTGGGGGTGAGGAGCTCTGCTGTGTCTCGATGGATTAATGCAATTACTACTGTTTCTCATTCAATCACGCTTGTTTCTATTCTAAGATAGTCATTCGTACTTTAACATGATGAATGTGATGATCTGTGACACTCACCACCATTCTCAACCTATGGACACGTGCCTGACAACCACTTCCGTTCTACCTTAGATTGAATGTATATCTCTTGGATACCTGGTTCACGAGTTTGACTGCCTCTCCTGACAACAGAGCATTCAAATCTGTGAGATCAGAGTCTTAGTGGTATAAGCTAGAATTAATTGGCAGGATTCCTGAGATCCGGAAAGTCTAAATTGTCTGTGGTATTCTGAGTAGGATCCAGGAAGGGATGACTGTGGCGAGCTTCAAACTCATGAATGCTGGGCGCAGTGACAGTGTGCAAAAGGATCAATGGATCCTATTCCAATATTAGTGAGAACCGACAGATGATTAGCCATGTACACGGACCATTTTCACTGAGAGGACGGCTGGTAGCCATTGACAACGGTGATCCACCAACATACAGCTTGCCATGAAAAGAGACCTGCGTGCGTGAAGAAGAAGACAGTAGGAAAGCAGAAATTCAGAAGACAGAGCATCTCCAAAACCTCAACCTGTTCTCCATCACTGCATAACAAGTATCATTTAATCCATGCTCTTTTACTTATTCCAATTAAAACTGAGAATTATTGTTGCTATCCTGACTAAGAGTTACAAGATAACCATAGCTTGCTTCAAGCCGACAATCTCCGTGGGATCGACCCTTACTCACGTAAGGTATTACTTGGACGACCCAGTGCACTTGCTAGTTAGTTGTGCGGAATTGCAAAAGTGTGATTGTGATTTCGTGCACCAAGTTTTTGGTGCCGTTGTCGGGGATTGTTCGAGTTTGGACAACTGACGGTTTATTTTGTTGCTTAGATTAGCAAAAAATTTTCTTTTTGGTTTAGAGTCTTCTATTATTGTTTTTGGTTAAAATTTTAAAATCCTTATTTTATTTTTCTAAATTATTTTCGAAATTTTTCAAACCCAATAACTTCATGATTTAGTCTTCTGTTTGAGTTTAGTTTCATATTTTAAGTTTGGTGTCATTTGCATGAGTTTATTTTTCTTTCATTTTTTTCGAATTATTAGTGTTCAAAGTATAAAAATCTTTAAGTTTGGTGTCCTTTGTATTTTAGTTTTCTTAAAAATTTTTTTCAGAAGTTACTTTTGGTGTTCATCTTGATATTCAAGGTTTTTCCTGTTTATTTTCTCTGTTTTGATCTAAAAATTCTATGTTTGGTGTCATTTTATTGTTTTTCTCTTTCCTCATTAATTTCAAAAAATATCTTTTCTCTCTATTTAATTGAATTTTCGAAAATCTCATTGAAAAATTCAGATTTCTATTTTAAAATTTTTATTTTTTTCCTGTTTTAGTTTTAAAATTTCAAAATTCAAAACCTTTTTCAAAAATTATATCCAAAGTTTTTCAAATCTTCTTAATTAAGCAATTAATTTGATTTTCATATTTATTTTTCCTTTTTCTTTTACTTTTCGAAATCAATACTTTAATTTCTAATTACTTTATTTTATTTTATTTTTTTATTTATTTATTGATTTTTTTAAATAAAATAAAAATAAAAATATATTTTATTTGCAATTCATATCAATTCCCTTTTCTCCATCATGGACTTAACTGAAAATGAACAGTCCAGAAGGACTCTGGGGTCATATGCTAACCCCATTACTGCTACATATGGGAGTAGCATCTGCATACCCCCATCAAAGCAAGTAGTTTTGAGCTAAATCCTCAGCTCATTGTCATGGTACAGCAAAATTGCTAGTATTCTGGTCTTCTACAAGAAGAACCTACTGAGTTTCTGGCACAATTTTCACAAATTGCTGACACAGTACGTGATAAAGAAGTAGATCAGGATGTCTACAGATTATTACTGTTTCCATTTGCTGTAAAAGATGAGATGCTACAAGAAACCAAAATTGCTAACAAGGATATGGAATTACAATTGAATCAAACAAAACAGCAGTTATCAAAACAGATAACAGAGGAGTGCCAAGCAGTTCAATTAAGAAGTGGAAAAACATTAAATATCTCAACTCAAAGCAGCAGAAAGCCAAGAAAGGAACAGATGACAGAGGATGAGCAACCTGCTACCCAAAATCCCTCTGAGGACAGTAAGAGCCCAGAGAGGAATAAGTCTGACGTTCAAATGCCAGAAAAGGGTGAAAAACTGGCGTTAAACACCCAATCATGTCAAGTTCTGGCGTTCAAATGCCAGAAAAAGGTAGGAATTTGGCGTTAAACGCCCAATCCACGTCTAATCCTGGCGTTCAAACGCCAATGAGGGATCAGACACCTGCAAGTGCTGATAATAACTCCCTCAAGAAGGCTTCTCAACTTTCCTCTGTAGGAAATAAACCTGTAGCAACTAAGTTTGAAGAATATAAAGCCAAAATGCCTTATCCTCAGAAACTCGACCAAGCGGAACAGGATAAACAATTTGCTTTGTAGACTATCTCTGGACTCTTGAAATAAAGATTCCATTTTCAGAGGCACTTGAGCAAATACCCTCTTATGATATGTTCATGAAAGAGATCTTAAGTCATAAGAAGGATTGGAGAGAAACAGAAAAAGTTTTTCTCACTGAAGAATGCAGTGCAGTCATCCTAACAAGCTTACCAGAAAAGCTTAAGGATCCCGGAAGCTTTTTGATACCATGTACATTAGAGGGTACTTGTACCAAGACAGCTCTATGTGACCTTGGGGCAAGTATCAATCTAATACCTGCATCCACTATCAGAAAGCTTTGCTTGACTAAAGAGGTCAAACCAACCCGGATATGTCTTCAACATGCTGATGGCTCCATTAAATATCCATCAGGCATAATTGAGGACATGATTGTCAAGGTTGGGCCATTTGCCTTTTCCACTGACTTTGTAGTGCTGGAAATAGAGGAGCACAAGAATGCAACTCTCATTCTAGGAAGACCTTTCCTAGCAACTGGACAAACCCTCATTGATGTCCAAAAAAGAAAAGTGACCTTGAGAGTCAATGAGGATGAGTTCAGGCTGAATGCTGTTGAGGCAATGAAGCATCCAGACACATCAAAAGACTGCATGCTTGTTGATATTATTGACTCCCTGGTAGAGGAGATTAACATGGCTGAGAGTCTCCAATCAGAGCTAGAGGACATCTTTAAAGATGTTCAGCCTGATATGGAGGAATCAGAGGAAATAAAAGTGCCTCTGAAAATTCCTTAGGAAGAGGAGAAACATCCTAAACCCGAGCTCAAACTACTACCACCATCCCTGAAATATGTATTTCTGGGAGAATGTGACACTTTTTCGGTGATCATAAGCTCTGCTTTAAATCCACAGGAGGAAAAAGCACTACTTCAAGTGCTAAGGACACACAAGACAGCTCTTGGGTGGTCCATAACTGACCTTAAGGGCATAAAAACTAGGTCACTATCTATCACAGTTTACTGTATTTCTATAAACCTAGGTCACTAGTTTAGTATAAAAACTACTTTTAGAGACTTACTATGTACCGGATGACATTTTACATCAGAATTTGTATTTTCTACGACATGAGTCTCTAAACCCCATGGTTGGGAGTGAGGAGCTCTGCTGTGTCTCGATGGATTAATGCAATTACTACTGTTTCTCATTCAATCACGCTTGTTTCTATTCTAAGATAGTCATTCGCACTTTAACATGATGAATGTGATGATCCGTGACACTCATCACCATTCTCAACCTATGAATGCGTGCCTGACAACCACTTCCGTTCTACCTTAGATTGAATGTATATCTCTTAGATACCTGTTTCACGAGTTTGACTGCCTCTCCTGACAACAGAGCATTCAAAACCGTGAGATCAGAGTCTTCGTGGTATAAGCTAGAATCAATTGGCAGCATTCCTGAGATCTGAAAAGTCTAAACCTTGTCTGTGGTATTCCGAGTAGGATCCAGGAAGGGATGACTGTGGCGAGCTTCAAACTCATGAATGCTGGGCGCAGTGATAGTGTGCAAAAGGATCAATGGATCCTATTCCAACATTAGTGAGAACCGACAGATGATTAGCCATGTACATGGACCCTTTTCACTGAGAGGACAGCTGGTAGCCATTGACAACGGTGATCTACCAACATACAGCTTGCCATGGAAAGAGACCTGCGTGCGTGAAGAAGAAGACAGTAGGAAAGCAGAAATTCAGAAGACAGAGCATCTCCAAAACCTCAACCTGTTCTCCATCACTGCATAACAAGTATCATTTAATCCATGCTCTTTTACTTATTCCAATTAAAACTGAGAATTATTGTTGCTATCTTGACTAAGAGTTACAAGATAACCATAGCTTTCTTCAAGCCGACAATATCCGTGGGATCGACCCTTACTCACGTAAGGTATTACTTGGACGACCCAGTGCACTTGCTGGTTAGTTGTGCGAAATTGCAAAAGTGTGATTGTGGTTTTGTGCACCAGTGTGACATAATTTGTGCCCACACGCGAGCCTTTAGGGTGAGTGACTGGGCTGAGATGCTCTTGGATTTTGAATGATGCTGCCCGTAGATCCACTTGTTTCCAGGTTGGGCTATAACTCCAAGGACGCTATCCCAGTCGAACTGATACATCTGGCGCTTACGAGATGCTTCTTGATATGCATCCCATCCCTCTGGCCTAGGTGGAATGTCTAGTGCTCTCTGTATGGCACTCTCGGAGACAGGGACTTGCTGCTGACGAATGTAGACAGTCTGCAGAGTAGGCGATTGGAAGTTTGAATAGAATTCAACTACCCATGATAAGTTGGCCTCTCGCGGCTACCTCCTCAAAAATCCCCACTGTCTCCTCTTAATTCGAGGCTCCACAAAATCAACAAAGTGTGTTGGGACAATGAGCAGATACTCATTATTGTAGTTCCTCTCGGCTAGGATGGGGAACATCTGTTCGCAATAACAGTTAGCAAACCGTGTGGAGTCTCGGGCGAGAAAAGCTTTTTCTGATTCATCAACTTTAATAATCCGCTTCACCCACTTTGTTGGTGGCTTGACACTGGTAGACGGAAGTGCCTTTGCCAGTGTTCTCTTGGTTCCTCGCCTTGCTGGTGTCTTGTCAGTGGCTTTCTCTTTTCCTTTCTTGGTACCTGATAAACCCCAATTTTGTGGTTTATCTTGTGCTTAATTTAGGGGATTTTATCACCTTTTCCCACATTTATTCAATGAAATAGCATGGTTTTGCAATTCTCCCTTAATTTGGGCTTAACTATGAAAACATGCTTTTTAGGCCCTTAAATTGGTGATTTTAATTCATTTTAATTCTATTCGATGTCTTGATGTGTTTGTTAAGTGATTTTAGGTTCATAAGGCAAGTATTGGATGGTAGAAATGAAGAGAACAGCATGAAAAGTGGGAGAACTCATGAAGAAATGAAGGAATTGCTATGCTGTCAATCCTGACCTCTTCGCACTTAGATCATAACTTGAGCTATATAGGACCAAATGAGGCGGTTCTAGTTGCGTTGGAAAGCTAACATCTGGGGCTTCAAATTGATATAAAATTTGCCATAGTTGCCTGGCGTTTAGGGACACGGACACGTGCATCACTTGCACGCATCGCAGGATCAGCGTGGGTCCATTTTGGCAACTCGTGGCTAGCGATTTCTAGCTCATTTTGGGCCCAAGTCAACTCATTTCTGATGCTATTGAACCCAAAGATTGAAGGGAAAATGAACCAAGTAGCCATAGTTTAGTTTTTATCATGTTGTAGGTTAGAATTCTAGAGAGAAAAGCTCTTCCTTCTCTCTAGAATTTAGGGTAGTTTAGGTTTAATTTTCTTAAATCCAATTTTCAATTATTGTTTTGATTTAGTCTTCCCTTTTAATTTCTTGTTATTACATCTTTGTTCTTCTAGTTTTAATTGTCATTTCTTATTTTGTTCTCTTTAATGTTGATGAACCATTGTTGGATCTTAATTTCTTCTAATGCAATTTTATGTTTCTATGTCCTTTTTATGTTCATCTTCATTGCTATTGTTGATTTCTTGCTTATGTTAGTTATGGGTTTTGTTAATTCTTGCATTTTGTGATGTTTACTTTCATTACATTCTAGGTGTTTGATGAAATGCTTCTACTAGTTATTGAGTAGTTTTCTTGACTTTTGGCTTAGGCTAAGGGAATTGAGTGACCTTGAGTCATTGGGTCTCATTGAATTGGTTATTTGAGAACCCTTGGTGGTCAATTTGATAACCATTGATACTAGTCTACTACTAAGTCAATTAGTAGCTAGGTTAGAACCTTTGAATTGATGTTGATCAAGCCATTTGATATACTTCAAGCATAGAAGTAGACTTAATGAGCTTGGTTCCTCATAATTGTCAATATATGGTTTGTAGACAAGGATGGTGATCTCAATTTCCTATGTCTAGCCAAGAGTTCTTCTCCCTTATTTTATTAGTTCTTGTTATTTTACTTTCTTGTCGTTTATTTTCTTGTTAATTACCAATTCAACCCCCTTGCATCTTCATAGCCAATAATTGAGCACTTCATTGCAATTCCTTGTGAGGCGACCTGAGGTTTGAATACTTCGGTTAATTTTTATTGGGGTTTGTACTTGTGACAACTCAAATTTTTTATGTGAGAATTGTTTGTTGGTTTAGAGCTATGCTTACAACGAAGTTCTTATTTCTATAAGAGAAATTCTAGACCGACACGAAAATTTCCTCATTATCGAAATGGCGCCATTGCCGAAGAGTTACAATTGTGTTATATTATTGGCTATTGTGAATATTGTGAATATGTTTGTCTTTTGCTTATTTTTTAGTTTTTGTTAGCTTTAGGACTTTGTTGCTTATTTTTGTTAGCTTTTATTTTTATTTGCTACCAGAATTCTCACCCCTTTGGCTATGAGTTTGGTTCAAATTATGTTGTAGGATATGGGAGCAACAATGACAATATGCATCAAGGATGGAACAATCAAAGGAGGGAGGAGCCTCAAGGAATTGATCAACCTTCTTGGCAATAACAACCTCTAGTTTCTTATAGGTATAATTCCGATCCTAATGCATATCAATCTAGTGGATGTGGTGACCCTTATTGTGATTGTCAACAACCACCACCATATGCCTATGAACCACCTCCTCAATATAATTTTGAACCACCTTACTCACAAGCTCCTTACCCCCAATCACCTCCATATGACCCTAATCCTTACACACCATACCAACCACCTTGTGAACCATATGAACCATATGTAGAACCACCCCAATTCCATCACCAATACCCTCAAGAACCACCACCTTATTATTCTTATCAAGATGAACCACCTCCCATGTATGAGAATTTTCAACCACATAATGAATTTTCCTTTCCACCACAACCCTCCATGGAAGAACACCCATATTCATCTATCCAAGAGAAATATAATCCTACTTATACTAGCCAAGTGGAACAAGAGCCAAAGGATCATCTCAAGGAAGCAATGGATCGGCTTCAAGCAATAATCCGTCAAAAGGAGCAAAAGGAAGCCCAAAGGATGAATGAAGCTATCGAGGCTAACCTTGCCAAAATTAAAGCTAATTTAGACGCATGAGATCTATACCATAGACAAGGCGTCTCCACGGATGAAAGTGGAGAATCAACCGTAGAGTGGAGCATAGAATGTGTTGTGCAACAAGTGGAAGGGATGGAGGTTGTTGAAGAAGAAGAAGTCGTTGAAGAGTTAGACGAAATTGAACAAGAGGTGGATTTCATGCTTGAAGACACTTCCACACCAAGTGATAATGTTGATGATTTTATGGAAGTTATTGAACCTTCTTCCATTGAGTTTGAATTTGATGTTGAGGAGGATAATGCGTAACCTCTAAGGCATAATGAGAAAGAAGAAAGATTCGAAGAAGTTGATCAAGAAGCAAGTTCCACCAACAAAGAATGTGTAGAAAAAGTTGGTGATCAAAGAATTGAAGTTGAAGAATCTTGTCAAGAGGTGGAGGTAATCAAAGACGAGTACAAGGGAGTAGAACTTGCAAGACCATTGGAACCACCCCTTCCTAAGTCAACATCCAACACAACATTCAAGTGGGTAAAATTTCTTATCCTTAAGCTTTATTTTCTCACTTGAATATGGTTTGATTGAAAATAATGGACAACTTAGAGCTTTTTTTGGAGTTAAGAGTAGGAGAGAGATGGTTAGTGGTTCGAAACATCACTCTAAGTTCATGATGGTTGCATTCTTAAAGTTGAATAGTAATGGTTGGTGTAGAACCAAATTGCATGGGTCTAGGAAGTTGTTTGGAGGTTTCATTGAGAATTTGGCTCACCTACCACCCAAGTGGAACCATGATGATCAATTAGAAGATGGGTGTGAAAATAAGATATGGGATCCCGGATCACAACATGAAGACCAATTTTGGGAGCTCATATCTTGGGAAGAACTTCCCCCAAGCTTGGTGAAGATGGTTGGAAGTTCTGACAACCAATTGTAGAGCAAGCATTCTTGGAGGTTCAAGGATGAATACAAGCCTAAGCCACCATAACAAGGAGCTTTCCAAATGTCCAACCTAAGGACTTAAACTAAATGTGCTAGGTGGGAGACACCCCACCATGGTAACCTCTTTCCATTCTCTTGTATATATAATCAATGAATGAATTGAATTGCCATTGTAGGTAGTTTTTCTTATTTTCTATACTCTTCTAAATTTTGCTTTGATTGATAGATTTCTTGTTAGATTTATGTTTTGTTTAGAATAGTTGTTGTTAGATTGTATTTTACTTGAAGTGTAAGTTTTGTGTGTTTTATATTTGAAAATTTTTCAAAAACCAAAAAGATTTGTTGTTAAATTTTAATTTTGATTGTTTTAGAATTCTTGTAGATTAGGAGAGTGTTCTGTTTCTGTTTTCATATGTAAAAAAAAAATAGGGGGCCAGGCACGCATATGCGTGCCCGACGCTTTCGCGTCGATGCGTCAACATGGTTCCATACATGGAACCCGAGGGTTGCGTGAACACCACACCTTCGCTGCGTGAAACGCACAGCTGGACCCACGCGTACGTGTGCATCATGTGTACGCGTCGATTTACACTCTCACCATCCACGCTCAAGCGTACAGGATGCTTACGCATCGCTTGTCCATCCTGCCATCCACACGCACGCGTGAGTGACACTTACGCGCCCTGTTTTTTCCCCTTTCTTCTTCTTTCTTCTCTCCTTCTTCTTCTTTCTTTACACCTTTCTTCTTCTCTCATCTTCCTTTCTTACTTTCTTCCTCTCCTTTCAGAATTCTATTTTTATCAATTTTATTTTTTTTATTTTTCAGTTTCTTTTGTTTATTGCATATGCATACTTTTATTCATTGCATTTTAATTTCGTTCTTATAGCTTGTTCTTATTTTCCTTTCTAAGTTTTTTATTTTAATAATGGTGTTGAATTCTTTTACCCAATTGTTGAGAATTTCTTGGTTAATCTTGGTGCTTCTTGACTTGTTTGATATTGATGGGTGATGAACTTCTAAATCAATGCTTAATCTTTTATGACTCTTGCATCTTTTGTGCATTGATATGAACTTGCATGTCTTTCATGACCCACTCTTTCTTCTTTGAACTTGATACTCAACATGATCTTCATGTTATTCACTTATACTCTGACTTTCTTCTTGCATCAAGTATTAGTTGATATGCCCTTTGCCTATATTGCTCTCTCACTTACATGCGTAGGTAACATGTAGATGAGAACCTTACTCTTATTTGGCATTATCCCTCGCCTATGTTCTATTTGCTTTGATATCTTTGTTGTAGGCTTAATTATCCTTCTTTCTCTTTCCTTTAGGTTGGCCACCAAGAAGGAAAGAAATGGAAAGGCTTCTAAATGGGGCAACGAACAAGTCCATCCGCATAACCTTTTGAAGGAGCTCATCAGTTGTAGCAACCGATCCACCTTGCTCTTCTTTACTTGCACCAAGGACGGTGCAAATTTCTAATTGTGGGGAGGTCGTCCGACCGATCTCCATGGGTAAAATTTGCTTATTCAATACCAATTCTTAATTTTCTTTGTAGCTAGTTGTTGCATTGCATGATAGGTTGCATGTTAGTTAGAACTTGTATATATTTTACCATCTCTTTTTATGTTAGGACTACTTGGTTAGGGTGATAAGTGATTTTCCAAGAAATTATTTTAGGGCATCCTACCAATTTTTAAAAATTTTTTTTTGGTTGAACTTTGTTGAAGAATTTATTTTGGAACATGGATTTTGAGCTAAGGACACAAGCATGTGAGTTTTGAGCCCAATTGCGTGGTTACATCTTATAACCATTTATTTTCATTCTTGTGTGCATTATTTTCTTCCTATGATTGTTATCTTTGATTTGTTTGATTCTTTATGTCCACTATTCCATGTATAGAAGCATTTATATGATTGAGGCCATCATTTCATTTAGCTCACTTACCCAAATAGCCTACCTTTCATCAACCATTGTTAGCCAATTTTGAGCCTATTTAATCCCTTTTGTTATAAATTTTAGCACATCACTACCCCTAAGTGAAAAACAATAAATGTCCCTTAATTTGGATCTATGAGTAGCTTAGGCTAGTGTTTTGTATCATTTGGGTATGGAAAACTTGGGACATTGGTTGAGGTAAAAGTGTATTTTGTATTTTTGTTGAAAATCATGGGATTGGGTATATGCTTATGCATCAAATATGTAAATCCATATCCATTGATACGTTTGTATGTACTTTGTTGTGAAAAAAAAATGAATATATATATATATATATAGAAAAAGAAATAGAAAAATAAAAGAAACAAAAAAATATATAGAAAAAAAATGCAATAAAAAAGGGACAAAAATGCCCCAAAGTAAAGTAACAATAACAATGCATATGGAATGTGAATTAAAGAGAATGCATGAGTATGTGAAAAAAGTAGGAATCATGGGTAGCTAGGTATTGTATTAGAATTATATAGGTTGTTATATGTGTTTGGTGAGATCTTAGGTTGATCAAAGATTCAAATTTCAAGCTCACTTGACCATATACATCCCTACCTTTACCCTAGCCACATTACAACCTATGAATAAGTCTTCATGATAAAGATATGCATGCATTGAATAATTGTTGATTGTTAGATGAAAAATAAATCATGGAAAGCATGATTAGAAGAGAACTAAGTGATCAACCCTATACACTAGAGCGACTAGAGCGGATACACGTCCGGTGAGGGTTCGATGCTCAATTCCTTGTTCTCGGCTTTCATGAGCTTTCTTCTTGCAAGTCTATTTGAAGTTTATTTTGATATTTGAATTGGTGGGATTCATGAATCATCATATGATCTTAGCCCTACTTGCTTATATATGTTCTTGGAGATTGATTTACTTTTAACCAAGTAGATAGAGTCATATTGCATTTAGTTGCATGCATGTAGATAGGAGCATATAGTCTATTTGCAATGAATAAATGTTCATACCCCTTTTCTTGTCCTTCTTTATTCTTAGCATGAGGACATGCTTGGTTTAAGTGTGGGGAGGTTTGATAAACCCTAATTTTGTGGTTTATCTTGTGGTTAATTTAGGGAATTTTATCACCTTTTCCCAAATTTATTCAATGAAATAGCATGGTCTTGTAATTCTCCCTTAATTTGTGCTTAAGTGTGACAACATGCTTTTTAGGCCCTTAAATTGGTGATTTTAATTCACTTTAATTCTATTCAATTCCTTGATGTGTTTGTTGAGTGTTTTTAGGTTCATAAGGCAAGTATTCGATGGAAGAAATGAAGAGAAAAACATACAAAGTGGGAGAACTCATGAAGAAATGAAGGAATTGCTATGCTGTCAATCCTGACCTCTTCGCACTTAATCGATCATAACTTGGCTGCAGAGGTTCAAATGAGGCGGTTCTAGTTATGTTGGAAAGCTAACATCTGGGGCTTCAAAATGATATAAAATTTGCCATAGTTGCCTGGCGTTTAGGGACGCGTACGCGTGCATCACACGTATGCATTGCAGGATCAGCATGGGTCCATTTTAGCAACTCATGGCCAACGATTTCTAGCTCATTTTGGGCCCAATCCAACTCATTTCCGATGCTATTAAACCCAAGGATTGAAGGGGTAATGAACCAAGTTGCCATAGTTTAGTTTTGATCATGTTGTAGGTTAGAATTATAGAGAGAGAAGCTCTTCTTTCTCTCTAGAATTTAGGGTAGTTTAGGTTAAATTTTCTTAAATCCAATTTTGAATTATTGTTTTCATTTAGTCTTCCCTTTTAATTTCTTGTTATTACATCTTTGTTCTTCTAGTTTTACTTGTCATTTCTTATTTTGTTCTCTTTAATGTTGATGAACCATTGTTGGATCTTAATTTCTTCTAATGCAATTTTATGTTTCTATGTCCTTTTTATGTTCATCTTCATTGCTATTATTGATTTCTTTCTTATGTTAGTTATGGGTTTTGTTAATTCTTGCATTTTGTGATATTTACTTTCATTACATTCTAGGTGTTTGATGAAATGCTTCTACTAGTTATTGAGTAGTTTTCTTGACTCTTGGCTTAGGCTAAGGGAATTGAGTGACATTGAATCATTGGGTCTCATTGAATTAGTGATTTGAGAACCCTTGGTGGTCAATTTGATAACCATTGATACTAGCCTACTACTAAGTCAATTAATAGCTAGGTTAGAACCTTTGGATTGATGTTGATCAAGCCATTTGATATACTTCAAGCATAGAAGTAGACTTAATGAGCTTGGTTCCTCATAATTGTCAATATATGGTTTGTAGACAAGGATAGTGATCTCAATTTTTCATGTCTAGCCAAGAGTTCTTCTCCCTTATTTTATTAGATCTTGTTATTTTACTTTCTTATCGTTTATTTTCTTGTTAATTACTAATTCAACCCCCCTTGCATCTTCATAGCCAATAATTGAACACTTCATTGCAATTCCTTGTGAGACGACCCGAGGTTTGAATACTTTGGTTAATTTTTATTGGGGTTTGTACTTGTGACAACTCAAATTTTTGATGTGAGAATTGTTTGTTGGTTTAGAGCTATGCTTACAACGAAGTTCTTATTTCTATAAGAGAAATTCTAGATTGACACAACAATTTCCTCATTATCAAAATGGCGCTGTTGCCGGGGAGTTGCAATAGTGTTATATTATTGGCTATTGTGAATATTGTGAATATATTTGTCCTTTTCTTATTTGTTAGTTTTTGTTAGCTTTAGGACTTTGTTGCTTATTTTTGTTAGCTTTTGTTTTTATTTGCTACCATGAATTCTCACCCCTTTGGCTATGAGTTTGGTTCAAATTATATTGTAGGAAATGGGAGCTACAATGACAATATGCATCAAGGATGGAACAATCAAAGGAGGGAGGAGCCTCAAGGAATTGATCAACCTTCTTGGCAACAACAACCTTCGGTTTCTTATAGATAAAATTCCGATCCTAATGCATATCAATCTAGTGGATGTGGTGACCCTTATTGTGATTGTCAACAACTACCACCATATGCCTATGAACCACCTCCTCAATATAATTTTGAACCACCTTACTCACAAGTCCCTTACCCCCAATCATCTCCATATGACCCTAATCCTTACCCACCATACCAACCACCTTGTGAGCCATATGAACCATATATAGAACCACCCCAATTCCATCACCAATACCCTCAAGAACCACCACCTCATTATTCTTATCAAGATGAACAACCTCCCATGTATGAGAATTTTCAACCACATAATGAATTTTCCTTTCCACCATAACCTTCCATGGAAGAACACCCATATCCATCCATCCAAGAGAAATATGATCCTACTTATACTAGCCAAGTAGAACAAGAGCCAATGGATCATCTCAAGGAAGCAATGGATCGGCTTCAAGAAATAATTCGTCAAAAGGAGTAAGAGGAAGCCCAAAGAATGAATGAAGCTATCGAGGCTAACCTTGCCAAAATTAAAACCAATTTAGACGCATGGGATCTATACCGTAGACAAGGCGTCTCCACGGATAAAGGTGGAGAATCAACTGAAGAGCGGAGCATAGACTGTGTTGTGCAACAAGTGGAAGGGATGGAGGTTGTTGAAGAAGAAGAAGTGGTTGAAGAGCTAGGCAAAATTGAACAAGAGGTGGATTTCAAGCTTGAAGACACTTCCACACCAAGTGATAGTATTGATGATTTTATGGAAGTTGTTGAACCTTCTTCCAATGAGTTTGAATTTGATGTTGAGGAGGATAATGCACAACTTCCAAGGCATAATGAGAAAGAAGAAAGATTCGAAGAAGTTGATCAAGAAGCAAGCTCCACCAACAAAGAATGTGTAGAAGAAGTTGGTGAGAAAATAATTGAAGTTGAAGAATCTTGTCAAGAGGTGGAGGTAATCAAAGAAGAGTACAAGGGAGTAGAACTTGCAAGACCATTGGAACCACCCCTTCCTAAGTCACCATCTAACACAACATTCAAGTAGGTAAAATTCTTATCCTTAAGCTTTATTTTCTCACTTGAATATGGTTTGATTGAAAATGATGGACAACTTAGAGCTCTTTGTGGAGTTAAGAGTAGGAGAGAGATGGTTAGTGGTTGGAAACATCACTCTAAGTTCATGATGGTTACATGCTTAAAGTTGAATAGTAATGGTTGGTGTAGAACCAAATTGCATGGGTCTAGGAAGTTTTTTGGTGGTTTCGTTGAGAACTCGGATCACCTACCACCCAAGTGGAACCATGATGATCAATTAGAAGATGGGTGTGAAAATAAGATATGGGATCCCGGATCACAACATGAAGACCAATTTTGGGAGCTCATATCTTGGGAAGAACTTCCCCCAAGCTTGGTGAAGATGGTTGGAAGTTCTGACAACCAATTGAAGAGCAAGCATTCTTGGAGGTTCAAGGATGAATACAAGCATAAGCCACCATAACAAGGAGCTTTTCAAATGTCCAACTTAAGGACTTAAACTAAAAGTGCTAGGTGGGAGAGACCTCACCATAGTAACCTCTTTCCATTCTCTTGTATATATAATCAATGAATGAATTAAATTGCCATTGTAGGTAGTTTTTCTTATTTTCTATACTCTTCTACATTTTGCTTTGATTGATAGATTTCTTGTTAGATTTATGTTTTGTTTAGAATAGTTGTTGTTAGATTGTATTTTACTTGAAGTGTAAGTTTTGTGTGTCTTGTATTTGAAAAATTTTTAAAAACCAAAAAGATTTGTTGTTAAAATTTAATTTTGATTCTTTTAGAATTCTTGTAGATTAGGAGAGTGTTATATTTCTGTTTTCATATGTAAAAAAAAAAAAAAAAGGGGGTCAGGCACGCGTATGCGTGCCCGACTCTTACGCGTCGATGCGTCAACATGGTTCCATACATGGAACACGAGAGTTGTGCGAACACCACGCGTACGCTACGGGAAACGCACAGCTGCACCCACGCGTACGCGTACATCACGCATACGCGTCAATTTACACTCTCACCATCCATTCTCTAGCGTACAGGATGCTTACGCATCTCTTGTCCATCCTGCCATCCACGCACACGCGTGAGTGACACTTACACGCCCTGTTTTTTTCCCCTTTCTTCTTCTTTCTTTCTTCTATCTTCTCTCCTTCTTCTTCTTTCTTTATACCTTTGTTCTTCTCTCATCTTCCTTTCTTACTTTCTTCCTCTCCTTTCAGAATTCTAGTTTTATCAATTTTATTTTTCTTATTTTGCATTTTCTTTTGTTATTTGCATATGCATACTTTTATTCATTGCATTTTAATTTCGTTCTTATAGCTTGTTCTTATTTTCCTCTCTAAGTTTTTTATTGTAATAATGGCGTTGAATTATTTTACCTAATTGTTGAAAATTTCTTGGTTAATCTTGGTGCTTCTTGACTTGTTTGATATTGATGGGTGATGAACTTCTAAATCAATGCTTAATCTTTTATGACTCTTGCATCTTTTGTGCATTGATATGAACTTGCATGTCTTTCATGACCTACTCTTTCTTGTTTGAAATTGATGCTCAACATGCTCTTCATGTTATTCACTTGTACTCTGACTTTTTTCTTGCATCAAGTATTAGTTGATATGCCCTTTGCCTATACTGCTCTCTCACTTACATGCGTAGCTAACATGTAGATGAGAACCTTACTCTTATTTGGCATTAGCCCCCGCCTATGTTCTATTTGCTTTGATATCTTTGTTGTAGGCTTAATTATCCTTCTTTCTCTTTCCTTTAGGTTGGCCACCAAGAAGGAAAGAAATAGAAAGGCTTCTAAATGGGGCAACGAACAAGTCCATTATAACCTGTGAATATGTCCTCATGATAAAAGTATGCATGCATTGAATAATTGTTGATTGTTAGATAAAAAAAAATCATGGAAAGCATGATTAGAAGAAAATTGAGTGATCAACCCTATATACTAGAGCGGCTAGAGCGGATACACGTCCGGTGAGGGTTCGATGCTCAATTCCTTGTTCTCGGCTTTCATGAGCTTTCTTCTTGCAAGTCTATTTGAACTTCATTTTGATATTTGAATTGGTAGGATTCATGAATCGTCATATGATATTAGCCCTACTTGCTTATATATGTTCTTGGAGATTGATTTACTTTTAACCAAGTAGATAGAGTCATATTGCATTTAGTTGCATGCATGTAGATTGGAGCATATAGTCCATTTGCATTGAATAAATGTTCATACCCCTTTTCTTGTCCTTCTGTATTCTTAGCATGAGGACATGCTTGGTTTAAGTATGGGGAGTTTTGATAAACCCCAATTTTGTGGTTTATCTTGTGCTTAATTTAGGAGATTTTATCACCTTTTCCCACATTTATTCAATGAAATAGCATGGTCTTGTAATTCTCCCTTAATTTGTGCTTAAGTGTGAAAACATGCTTTTTAGGCCCTTAAATTAGTGATTTTAATTCACTTTAATTCTATTCGATACCTTGATGTGTTTGTTGAATGATTTTAGGTTCATAAGGCAAGTATTGGATGGAAGAAATAAAGAGAAAATCATGCAATGTGGGAGAACTCATGAAGAAATGAAGGAATTGCTAAGCTGTCAATCCTGACCTCTTCGCACTTAATCGATCATAACTTGAGCTACAGAGGTCCAAATGAGGCAGTTCCAGTTGTGCTGGAAAGCTAACATCTGGGGCTTCAAAATGATATAAAATTTCTCATAGTTTCCTATCAGTAACTTCAGCTGGAAAGTATTTTTTTAAGAATTCTCTCCTGAGCGTATCCCAGTTGGTAACAACTACTTCAGGTTGAGTGTAGTACCACTCCCTCGCCTTTCTCTCAAGAGAAAACAGGAAGGCGGTTAGCAGAATAGAAGTCTCATCTACACCACGACGCCTAACAGTAGAACATGCTGTCTGAAAATTCCTTAGGTGCTTGATAGGCTCCTGAGCAGGTAAGCCATGAAACTTAGGTATTAAGTTAATTAGCGCAGTCTTCAGTTCAAAATTTGGAGCCAGATTTGGGTGACGCGCTTGATACGGTTATAGTGTAAAATTTGGAGTGCCTGCTTCTTGGAGAGTAATCCTTCTGGGCTCCACCATATTACCTGCACGTAAATCAACAGAATCAGTAGTAAAGGAGCTTGTTTCTTCCTCAGATGGCGCTTCAGATTCACCTTTAGAAGAGACTGGTGAATTGGTAGTAACCACTTCACCACCCTCAGGTGCTAACCGATGCTGAGCTCGCCTAATACGTGAAATAGTTCTTTCAATTTCAGGATCAAACGCAGCTAAGCTTGGATAAGGCAGCGAACGCATCATTCAATGAAAGAAACATACAGCTCATGGTAATAAAATAAAATAAAATATACAAAAATTAAAAATATGTACACCAACTAATGATTTAGCACGCAATTGCAACTCCCCGGCAACGGCGCCAAAAATTGATGCGGCGAAAATTAGTCAATTAAGAATTTATAAATAGAACAGCATTGTAAGTACAGTTCTTAACCGACGAAAATCCACTTATCAATTTAGAAAGGGTTGTCACAAAATTAGAATAAAAATATTGGGAGTAGAAATCCCAGGTCGTCTTCCAACGAGTTGACAAAAGAGTGCTATTTTATTAGTCAGGAATTTTCCGAGAATTTCTAAGAGTTGCAGAACAGGAAATTAAATAATTGTAATTTAAGGCAATGAAAATTAACGAAAGAATTTATATAATGAAATAAAAGCCTTGACCAGGAGAAGATTAATTGGAAGTCCTATCCTTGTTGGATTTTTTCCCAAGTGTAATAGTAAAAGGTTATTGTTCTGCTTGGTCATCCCTTGCTGAAGAAAGGAAAGTCAAGTAACTAACTAACCAACTCTATCCTCAAGTCCTAATCCTCTCTTAAGGAAGGATTAGAGTTAGAGACTAGAGAGTTAGCCAATAACTTCCAATTAGAATTACACTTGAGTATTCCAACTCAAGGGTCTCCTTTTAATCAACTCCCAATCAAGTTAGGAAACTACTCCATTGACATGAATATAATGTTCACAGGAATATTAAGGGAATAAGAATAAGACATGATGAATTAATTAACAACTGAAAGTCAATTAAAAATAAAAATAGTTCTTTGCATTAATAACCACTAAAATCATAAACATACTTATCTGAACAGGGTTAATGGGCAATTAAAAGAGTAAAGGAATAGGAAAATAAACTAGAATAGCAACTTCAACGGAGGTGGTGATTCTTCTCAATATCCAAAGCAAAAGCCTCAAAAGCATAAAAACTAGAAATCTATGAATGTCAAGAAAAACCTAGAGAAGGTAGTAATTTCTCTCTAAGATTCAAAACTAAAACTAAAAACTATCCGAATGAGAATGTGTGTTGAGTCTCTGCTTGTCCCAAAATCACCCCCAGCATTTTCTGCGATTTCTACAGGTAGCGCATGTCACGCGTATGCATCAGGCACGCGCACGCGTCGCTATGCGAACTCCAATTCACGCGTACGCGTCAGGTATACGCACGCGTCGATCCTCGCTAGTTGTCTCCTCTATTTCTTATGCTCCTTCCATTTTTGCAAGCTTTCTCTCCATCCTCTAAGCCATTCCTGCCATATAAAGCCTGAAAACACTTAACGCACAAATCACGGCATAGAATGGTATAAAGGGGAGTTAAAAATATACAATTTAAAGGCTCAAAAAGCAAGTTTTCAATCATATAACAAAATTGGAAGGGAATTGTAAAATCATGCAAATAGTATGAATAAGTGTGCAAAGACTTGATAAAACCACTCAATTGAGCACAAGATAAATCGTAAAATAGTGGTTTATCACGGACCAACCAACCCATTAAAGGTATCCTGCAGAAAACCGACTTAGCTAGAACAATCCTACAATGGGTGGTCGAGTTGTCCGAATTCGACCTTAAGTACGAAGCTCGGATAGCCATCAAGTCCCAATACCTGGCCGACTTCGTCGCAGAGTACATCGACACCCCAAGAATCCCCATTGACTGGCACCTTTACGTTGACGACTCATCAAACAGAGTCGGCAGTGGAGCGGGCGTTATCCTAGAAAGTGACCAGGGAACCCAACTCAAACTCTACTTAAGGTTCGAATTTCCCGCCTCAAATAATCAAGCCGAGTACGATGCCCTACTGGCTGGTTTGAAGTTGGCTAGGCAAGTCGGAGCCCAAAAGCTTACCATCTTCTGCGATTCACAAGTAGTCACCTCGCAAATAGAAGGAAGCTACTAGGCAAAGGATCCCACCATAAAAAAATATCTAGACAAGATTAGAGAACAGCTCGGAAAATTCATGGGATACGAGATCCGACATATACCTCGGGAACAAAATGCCCGTGCTGATGCACTTTTGAAACTAGCCAGCACCAAACCAGGGGGCAACAATAGAAGTCTCATCCAAGAAACACTACAAATCCCATCAACTTCGGAAGAAGAGAAGGTTCTAAACATATCAGATCAGGACCGAGGGTGGATGACTCCCATAATCAACTACCTCATGTCCGAAACACTCCCCATAGATAAAAAAGAGGCAAAAAGGCTAGTACGAAAACCACAGTACTACACCATAGTGCACAATCTCCTATATAGGAGAGGGATCTCAACACCCCTCCTAAAGTGCGTCCTGACCTCCGCTACAAGGGAAGTCCTAGAAGAAGTCCACGGTGTCATGTGTGGCAACCACCTCGGGGCACGAGCTCTTTCCAAAAAGGTACTCCGAGCTGGTTTTTACTGGCCGACCTTGCAAAAGGAAGCAACAGAGTTCGTCAAAACATGCCCCCCATGCCAGAAGCACGCCAACTTTCATATTGCCCCACTCGAAGTGCTCATCTGCGTTACTTCACCCTGGCCGTTCGCAAAGTGGGGGCTTGACCTCCTCGGACCATTCCCCCAGGGATCAGGGCAAGTTAAATTCCTCATTGTAGGAATAGACTACTTCACATAGTGGATCGAGGAAGAGCCATTGGCCGCTGCCACCGCCCAAAGAAGTCAGAAATTCCTATACATTAACATTGTCACATGGTTCGGGGTCCCATGCTCCATCACCACGGATAATGGCACTCAGTTCACTGACACGGGCTTCAGGAACTTGGTAGCTGATCCAAAAATCAAGCACCAGTTCACCTCCGTGGAACACCCACAAGACAACGGACAGGCGGAAGCTGGCAATAAAGTCATATTGGCTGGGTTAAAATGGAGACTACAGGATGCAAAAAGAGCTTGGGCTGAAGAGCTCCCGCAAGTCCTATGGGCATACTGGACAACACCACACTCCACCACCGGGGAATCACCCTTCCGACTTGCTTACGGAATGGAGGCAATGATTTCCGTAGAGGTAGAAGAAAGATCCCCTAGGGTGATCCTCTACAATGAAGATACCAACTCCCAAGCACAAAGGAAAGATCTCGACCTACTTCCAGAGGTCCGAGAAAGAGTTCGGATTAGAGAGGAAGCCCTGAAGCGTCAAATGATTTTGAGGTATAATCGGAGAGTAATCCAACGAAGCTTCACCACCGACGACCTCATCCTAATCCGAAACGACATTGGAGCAGGTCGGTCAGGAGAAGGGAAGCTAGCAGCCAACTGGAAAGGGCCATACCGAGTCACAGAAGTACTTGAAAAAGGTTAGTATAGGGTGCCCGACCTCCAAGGGCGGGAGCTCCCAAGGTCATGGCATGCCTGCAACCTAAGAAGGTACTACAGCTAGGAAAAGGGTCTCCAGCCAAGGCACACTCTTTTTCCCCTAAAGGGTTTTTAATGAGGCACAAGGCCCAGACCTAAAAGCTGCCCGACTAGTAGGGTAAGCACTGATTTGTATATACTTTTATCTATATTTTTCATTTTAATACCTGAATAAAAATTTAAGATTCCCTGAAAAGTTTCCTACCAAGATGCATTAATTTATGCTCAAAATGCAAAATTCATCGCCCAACCAAGGAAAGGTCGGCAAGGTGAAGCGACGAAGTCAAAAGTTAATGTGAGAAGTTATAAAAAGTAACCCATATAAAGCAACCTGACGAGGTCAGACTAAAATGGGATTACTAGAAATAACTTAAGAAGGCCCGACAGAGAAGTCGGACCAATGAAAGGATCACCACAAAGGGAACAACACCATACGAAGGCCAAAAAGGTTGAACGAACTTAAGGCCAAAATGCTTAGCCAAAAGGTACAAGTCCTGAAAAGGGACGTTACTTAAAAGGCGATAGCGCGACCTCGGAACAAGGCTAAAAAGTCATCCAAACAAACTAAAAAGAAAAGGTTCTATATGAGAACGCTACCTAAAAAGTTGTTGGAAGCTGACTAAAAAGCACGGACAGGAAGCCATAAAAGACGACGTCGCCAAAACAGAAGGTTGTCAGCACAACTAAAACAAGGCACGATTGAAAAGGCAAAGGTAGAAGTCCATAAAACAAACAACACCTTGAAAAAGGTGTCGAACCAAGGAGTCCCGAACATCTACATCCTAGGGTATAAAAAACCCAGGAAGGGACCACATCGCCAAAAACACAAGACTATACAAGGCTTGAATGAACAACCTCAAAGCACCTTGCCAAGAGCTAAATTGGTGCATCACTAAGACAAACTGAAACACAAAAATTAAAACATTAAAGGCTCAAGGGCTGCCCCATGGCAACCCAAGAGTTAAAATTATTTTGATAAAAAACAAAATTATTCATCATCATCATCATCATCAGGGACCACCTCAGCAGAAGGGGCTGTAGAAGCCTTAACTGTCGACAGAGAAGGAGGAGCCTTATCATCATCAGGGGCAGGCACAATCTTGCTGTCCTCCACAATATTATTCATGCTAAATAGACTGAGGTCGGCGTTGGGAGCAACAACTCGGACCTGGGCCTTCAGATTCTCATATAAAGCAATCATACCATTCACCACATGGCCCTGGAGCTCGGCATAGTCATCATAAGCGGACTGAAGCCTCTCCTTGGTCTCCAACAGCTCGCCATAGGTCCGAGTATGGCTCTCCTTAGCCTTTTTGGCCATATCTTCAGCCAGATTAGCGGCCGCCTTCGCAGCTGTGGCCCTAGCTTTCTCCTTCTCCACCATAAGCTCCAATCTGACACTCTTGGCCTCCTACTCACACTTCAAGCCCTCTACCCTCTCATAATCAGCCTTGGCCTCCTCAAGGAAAGCCTTAGTGGCACAGATAGGAGACTCTCTAACAACCCGAGACAAGGCAGCACTAAGATTAACCATCCGGATACTATTGCTTCATATAAAGTCGAGGTGGTGAAGGATTGACACGTTATCAGTAGGAACCCTGCCATAAGGAGCAATAAGTTTTGAAGCGAAAGCCACACCATCAAAGTCTTTAGCATCCAAATCATATGTCCCGACAGTCCTTGGCTTCTTAGGGGGAGGACCAGACGAAGTAGGGGAGGAGGCAGCACCAGAAGTCGCCAAGAGAGGCTCAGTAGGAACCGTCCGAACTCGAGGGGCCGGGATGACCTTCCTCGGACCCTGAGGGTCGGACTCCGGCTTCTTCGGAGGAACCTGGCTAGAACCCTCCCCCGACGCCTTGTTCTGAATATTTTGGGCGGCTACTGTTTTCTTGGTCTTTCTAAGGAACTTCATCGAATCAGAATGGACCACCATCTCTGAAAAGGAGAAAAAGAAACCATAAAAATGGTCACGCAATAGAGGAATACAAAAAATTCAGATGAATAATAAAAAAAGACTGCCTTGTAAAAAAGTCGGCCACTACCTAATTCGAAGTGAAGGAGAGTGGGATCTCCTAAAAACTTTTTCGTGTCCAGATGAGGAGGCTCTCCCCAGTGCTCCTTCAAGACACCTACAAAGGCCCTCTCTATCTCATCTAGACTCTCCCACGGGTACTTAAGAACTACAGTATCTTTCTAACACCAAAAGGGGAAGGTCGGTTCATTGTTCTTGTCCAAGAAAAAGGGGTGAACATCCTCAACAGCTCGGACTTTGAAATAAAAGTTCTTAAAATCTCGAAAAGAATCATCAAACATGGAAAAAACCTTCTTCCCTTGAGTAGCTCGAAAGGAGATCCCAGATGCCTTCTTCTTGGCTTCTCCCAGTTTTGTCAACACAAACAAATAAAGGAAGAGGGAAAGGGAAGGTCGGACACCCAATTTTTGACAAAACAATTGAAAGATCTTCATAAAAGCCCAAGAGTTCGGGTGAAGCTGCGAAGGGGCCACATTACAGTTCCACAGGATTTCGGTCTCAAATGCAGTAAAAGGAATGGTAATACGTAGCTGGGTAAAGAAATAGTCATAGGCATAGAAGAAAGGACGTTCTGCCTGACTTAAGGGAGGGAAACTAACCCTCTCCTTGGGGTCGGGCGACACCAGCTCATAGTTCTTCTCATCTTCCCCACTCCCACAAATCCTATGAAATCTCCTAAGCTTCTCACAATACTCTGGGTCAGCTACAGTAACACACATTAAGACTAAGGAATCTAACCAGTCAGCCATACCAGCAGGGACCTTTGTAGACATCTCGACAATATCTTTATGAGAAGACATAAGAAACTACACCTACAGCAAGGAAATAAAAGGAATGTCACCACCATAACAACTCGGATAGAATCAACAAAAGCAAAGCAAGCACACAGCAAATGAAAGGGTGCCCCAGGGTTCGCAAGAAACAAGAAAACCATCACCAAAACACAGGAACATCCTTTAGAGGCAATAAAGCAGATACAAAAAAAGAAGAACACGAGGAATCAAAACCCTAGCCCCTTCACCAAAAAAGAAAAAAGCCCGAATGCACGAGTGAAAACCAAAAAACCCCCAATGCCGACATTTCCGCAAACAAGCGGCAAAGATAAAATTTTCAACTTTCCTCAGAGAAACAAAAACATGCAATATCACTAGAAGTTCAAATAGAGGGAAATCACAGCCATCAGACAACCAAAAAATATGAAAGGCATAAAAAAGAAGTACCAACCTACGATGAAGAAAGGGACGATAGCAACAGACGCACAGCAAAAACACCAACAATCCGAGGGCGCCTCCCAAAAGCTCCAAAGAAGAAAAACTTGGGGCAAAATCGAAGGAAGCCAAACGAAAAAAGTTTTCTCAAGCAGAAAAACAGAAGAAAAAGGTAAGCTAGAAAAGTAAAAAACCCCCTTCTGTGATTTCAAACAAAGTTTAAAGAGAGGGAAAAAGAAATGGCAATACAAATAAATGCCCAATTAATAGGCTTTAAAAACGCTCGCGTGCTCCTAAGGAACTAACGTCCTTGAAAGCAGTGCCACAATTAAGGAGCTAAAAATGCTTCGCATTTAAACAAAACAATGCCAGAATCGCGTGCGAAGGAACTAATCAAACACAGCTGAACTGATGCTCGAGCACGACTTCCCAAAAAGTGGTCGAAGCTCGGAAGCACGACCTCGGGGAAGGGTCGAAGCTCAAGCAGGGGCACTGTTCATAGCCTGGACCAAACTATAAGGTCCAGGTCGGGCGAAGATAAAAGGACCGACCTCTTCAAAGGTCGTACCATTGCAACAAACTCTCATAAAGAGCTCGGACAAATCACGACAAGACCCAAGAAGGGCCCAAAGAGGCCCAAAATAAGGAGTCACCGCCCACTAGAAGGCGGCTAACCAAAAAGATGAGGATCTCACCTACAAAAGATAAGATAAGATAACAAACTTATCTTAGGGGAAGGTCACAAAACACTTCTATAAATACACTGGAGCACCCAGGTATAATTCATACTCCAATTCTACAAAAAACCTGCCTAAAGTCCGTACTGACTTAAGCATCAGAGTCTCTTGCAGGTACCACCCCCCTCCAGTGAACGAGGATCAGCAGCTCCTCCCTCTCCAACTGATCGAGCGTAGCAGTCTCGGCCGTACCAGAAGGTCTCGTCCTAGATCGATCTCTCCGTTTCAGGTAACCTCCGAAACAAATAGGTTACTTTCTAAGAAGAATACCTTAAAGGGAGATGAGACAGTGGTCCTGACCAAGGAATGCAGTGTAATAATTCAGAGCAAGTTACCAAGGAAGATGCCTGATCCAGGGAGCTTTCAGATTCTATGTACTATTGGAAACATAACCTTTGACAAAGCCTTATGTCATCTTGGTACAAGTATTAATCTAATGCCCTTGTCTGTGATGAAAAAGCCACAAATCCAAAAGGCACAGCCAACAAGGATAGCACTACAAATGGCAGACAAATCTCTGAGACAAGCACATGGAATAGTGGAGAATGTCTTGGTCAAGGTTGGAGAATTCTTCCTCCCTGCAGATTTTGTGATCCTTGATATGGGATAGGATGAAAATGACTCTATAATCCTAGGAAGACCATTCTTGGCCACTGGGAGAGCTCTGATTGATGTGAAAAAAGGTGAATTGGTTCTGAGGATGCATGAGAACTACTTGGTATTCAAGGTTTTTAGACCCTTACGTCACTTTGGTGAAAGAGGCACTTGCATGTGGAGTGAGCCCACTAATCCAAGTCTCCAAGGATCCTTGACTGAAGCAAAATAGAGTTCACAACTCAAACCTCCTTTGGTGGGAGCCAATACAATTTCCCCTGACATCAAACCTAAGTTTGGTGTTAGGAGGACATCATCCACCAAGGAGGGAGGTCCCAAGAAGAAAGTACCCAAGGGTTGGAGGAACAAGAAGATCCCCACTGATGATTTCTCACCAATAATGAAGGTGGTTTTTACTAAAAGTCCAATCCTGCCACACACAGTGAACATGATACTCTCTCTTGAGCATATAGAGTTAATACATGAGAATACAAAAAAGTGGTTCACAATGAGAGGTGAAGAGTTGAGGCTTTATGACCAACCTTCTCTGTAGTAGAGCTGACCGTCAAGCTAGTGACGGTAAATAAGCACTTTTTGGGAGGCAACCCAACCCTGAGTATCCTTTGGTTTTTCTTTCAGTTTGACTTCCATTTATTTTTTATCTTTATTCTTAGTTTTCCTTGGTTTTATGATGATTGTGGTCATGCAAAGTGTTTAAAATAGGAACAGAGGACTCTGGAGGAGAAACAAAACACCTTGGAGCACAGTCCACTCGAGTGTTCTGGCGCTAAATGCCAGGCTTGGCGTTCAGCACCAGAAGGCACACAATTTCATGGGTTCTACGTCGTTTGGGGGCGCTAAACGCGAGGGCGTTTAGTGCCTGTGTTAGAAGGCAGAAGCTGCTATTAAAAGCCAGGGAGGGCATTTAATGCCCTGGATGGCACAACTCTCAACGTTTTCATACCTCATAGGGCGCTAAATGCCACCTGGGCGTCTAGAACCAAGGCTCATCCTAAAAAAAAAACCAATTCTGGCATTAAACGCCAAGGGTGGTGTTTAACGCCCTAAATGGCATGTGCATGTCAGCGTTGGGGCGCTAAACACCAGCCGCCAGCAACACAGCATTGAATTTGAAGAAAGAGGGTTAAACGTGAGGAACGGTAAAATCAATGGGTCCCACAACATTTGACCGTTCTGATGCATGGAAACTTGTCCTTTAACAAATCTCCCTCGGCAAGTATACCGAATTGTCGTCAAGTAAAAACTCACAATAGAGTGAGGTCGAATTTCACAGGGATTGATTGGTCAAGCAACTTTAATTGGAAGAATGTTCTAGTTGAGCTAAGCAGAAATTGGGTTGAGAATTGCAGGAAATTAAATGGCGGGAAAGTAAATTGCAGAAAATAAAGGATGGAAGGTAAATTGCAGAATCTTAAATGGGGAAGGGGAGTTTAGCATGAAAGTAAATAGCAGAAAGTAAAGAGAATGGGTAAGATCAGAAATGGGGAGTTCATTGGGCTTGGGAGATGTTGCATTCTCCGGATCAAGTTTATTTTCATCTCTTCCTCAATCAATGCATTCATTGATCTCCTTGGCAATCTTAAGTGATTGAATTCCAATGCCTTGGGAATTCAATGTCTCAAATTAGATCAATAGCCAATTCCTTGGTCTAATTGCTCATGAGAAGAGATGAAGTGTGGTCACTGATTATACCACATGTATTTCCAAATCAAAGTATTGGGAGAATTATATGTCACCATATCCGCCCAAACCCCAATTTGGTCCAACATGAGAAAGCAATTCTAGCATGATCTCTTCATTCCTCTTCCAAGGTTCAGAAGAGATCCAAGTATGAATAACTTCTTTTCCAAGATAACTACTCAATTGGATAAAGATTGAAAGCTTTCTAGTAAAATCAAGAGAAAAGAGAGAAGAAGGATAATGAAAACTATTATTGATCCATCAAATTACAACAGAGCTCCCTAACCCAATGAAAGGGGTTTAGTTGTTCATAGCTTTGGGAAATGAAAGCAAAGATGGAGAGTACATTCTGAAAGTTAAACTAAATACAGAGAGTAATTCTAATAATGCCCAAAAGCTCCCCTTCTCTAGTTCAAAGCTCTCCTTATTTATACTATTCTTCTGATCTTCTAGTTGGCTCTTCAAGTCTTAGATATGGGCCTTTGGATCTATAGTTGAAGCAGTTATCTTCTTCAGTGGGCTTAGCTTTACTTGCAGCGAGAAAGTGTGAAGTAGGCAAGGATTCTAGCTTAGGACGTTAGTGGCGTTAACGTTAAGTGAAAGTGTAGGCTCGAGAACGTTAGTGACAATCACCTTTTTCACTAACGTTCCTAACCCAAGGATGCTCCACGTTAACTTCAATGTTAGTGGCATCAACGTGACCACTAACGTTGCCTCTTGGTCCTTCGCACACGTTATTGGGACTTTACTTTTCCAATAACGTTGAGAATCCTCCTTTCTTCCTACGTTAGAGTTCACGTTAGTGTGGCTAACGTGACCTTTAACGTAGGCTTGCCACATTTTCGAGAACATTAGTGACACTTACCTTAGTCACTAACGTTCCAAAATGCCCCTACTTCCCACATTAGATTTCACGTTAACTAGGTTAACGTGGCTTCTAACGTGGTATTGCTAGCCATCTCCAATGTTAGTGACAAAGATGAGTGTCACTAACGTTGGCTCATCATCCCTTTTACTCACGTTAGCTTTCACGTTAATGTAGTTAACGTGGGAGTTAATATGGCTCATAGTGGCTCATCCCAACGTTAGTGACAAAGGTGAGTGTCACTAACGTTGGCGATTCTTTGCTACCTCCACGTTAGAGTCCTCGTTAACTGAGTTAACGTGGCAACTAACGTGGCTCAAAGTGGCTTAGCTCAACGTTAGTGACAAAGGTGAGTGTCATTCTTTTGTTTCCCCACGTTAGAGTCCACGTTAACTGAGTTAACGTGGCTCTTAACGTGGCCAATATGAGCTTGGTCCATTGTTAGTGACAAAGGTGAGTGTCACTAACGTTGGCTTCATTTTCTTCTTCCACATTAATTTTGCGGCACAGAAGTTGGTGAATTAAAAATTGTTAAAATAGTTACGTTGCAAGTATAGTTCTTAACTCACCGAAAATCTGCCTATCAATTTAGAAATATGTCACAGAGAGTTTAAATTAAAAATTACTGGGCGTTTATGTCCCAGGTCGTCTCCCAACGAGTTGCAGAAAAGTGTGCTATTTCATTAATCAGATGTTCCAAGAAGTTGAGTTAAGTAGAGGGAAAATTAAACTGAGGAAAGTTAAATAATATGAATAAAAGCCTTGACTGGGAGTTGATTAGTTGGAATCTCTATCATTGATGGGATGATTCCAAGATTAATTTATAATTAATGGTTGTTCTGTTTAGTTATCTTTTACTAGGTAAAGGAAAGTCAAACAAGTTGGAATGCTAGATCTGTTCACGAGTTGCAACCCACTTAGTTCAAAGGGATTGGTGTTAGTGATTAGATAACAATCCAACAGTTAACCCAATTACAATTTTTCTTTCAATCCTTCCAACTCGAGAGTTCCTCTCAATCAACTCCCCATCAAGTGAGGAAACTACTCACTCATTGTAAATAATAAATCCATAACACATGAAAGGAAATTAAAAGAAGACATGATTATTGGAATGGAAAATAAATTAAAAGGGAAGAAATAATCCTTGTACTAAATAATCATGAAAGTATTCAAATGAAAAAATTGAACAAAGTAAAGAACATGGAAGAATAAAACCAAGTTAAGAGAACGAACTAGAATGACGAAGTCTTGATGGGGAAATAACTCTTCTCAATGTTCCAATGCTAAGACCAATTGAAAATTAAAATTATAAAACCTAGAGAGAAAAACCTAAAAGGAGTAAAACTAGATCTAAAACTCCCCACTGTTTAGAATGAATGTTGTCTTTTGTTTCTGCATATTCTCTGGCTCTAGTCTGCTGTTCCGGGCCGAAAACTGGGTCGAAATAAGGTCCAAAATCGCCCCCAGCGAATTCTGCAGATTATGCAAATCGCACATGTCACGCGATCGCGTCATCCATGTGGACGCGTCATTTGCGCTTTTCCTTGCCACGCTTTCGCGTCGTCCACGCTACCGCGTCGCTTGAGCTTTTCCAATCCGCGCGGCCGCGTGAGCCAGGCGGCCGCGTCACTCCGAATTGCTCTCCTTCACGCGGTCGCATGAGCCATGCGACCGCATCACTTCTCGCTGGTTATCTCCTCAAATTCTTGTGTTCCTTCCATTTTTGCTAGCTTCCTCTCCAATCTCCAACTCATTCATGCCCTATAAAGTCTGAAACACTCAATACACAGATCACGGTATCGAATGGAATAAAGGAGAATTAAAATTACATAATTAAAGTCTCTAGGAAGTAGTTTTCAAACATGTTATAAATTCAGGAAAGAATTATAATTTCATGCTAATTTAATGAATAAGTGGGTAAGGATCATGATAAAACCACACAATTAAGCACAATATAAACCATAAAATAGTGGTTTATCAACCTCCCCACACTTAAACATTAGCATGTCCTCATGCTCAATTGAAGGAGACAAGGAAATAAGTACGAACATGTAGAAACTCATGAAATGCAATGCAAGCCTATATATATATAAATAAATGCAACTATATGATTCTTGCCCACTTGATCAAAAGTAAATAAGCTCTTCAAAATAATTACAAATCAAATTCCACTAATTCTATCATTATAAAATAAAACAGATAAAAGTGCAAGAAGATAGCTCATGAAAGCAGGGAACATGAAAATTCAATCATTGAACCCTCACTGATAATGTATGTACGCTCTAATCTCTAGTGTATAGGGTAATCACTCTATCCTTCTCTAATCATGCTTTCTAACTTTTGTTCTTCTCCTAACCAATCAACAACAGTTAATATACCAATGCAAACATCATGAGGTCTTTTCAAGGTTGTAATGCGGCTAAGGTACAGGTAGGGGTATACATTTGGTCAAGTGAGCTAATAAATTGAATCTTTAATTAACCCAAGCTTCAACGCAACCTATATACTTTTAATGTAATCTTAAAGTTCATACCTAGCTACCCAGAATTCCCTTTTTCTATTCATACTCATGTATCAACTTTATATTTGATTCTATCATATGTGCATTGATCTTTGAATTCTGAATTTAACATTGGGGTAATTTTGTCCCCTTAAAATATTTTTTTTTGACATTAAAATAAATATGTCTTATCAATGCACATAGATTTTTAATTCTTATAGTTTCACATGAGTAGGTATCCAAATTCCCATTAAATTCTCATGACACATTTCCTTAACAACTTTTGTTCCCACAATTTCCCATACTTAACTAGCACACACAATTCTATCTTAAGCTAACCAAAGATTCAATTTGGGATATACAATTGTTTTTCAGCTTAAGGTTAGTAATGTGGTAAAATATAGAACAAATGGGATTTAAAGGCTCAAAGTGGTTAACAAAGGTAATTGAAAAAGTCTTTAGCTCAAATATCATGTTCCAAATACAACTCAAGCAAATTTATCATAAAATTTTGAAAAATTAGTGAAATTTTGTTCCAAAGATAGAGTCTTAAAAGAAACTTATTGTCTTTTCAATCAAGTAGAACATGCATGCAACTATCCTAACCAATGCAATTTATTCTATTCTATAAAAGAAAGAAAATCTAACTAAAATATCCTAATTATTGGTGCTAGGGAAAAGAAATTACCTCCGGAAGTCAGGTACTGACCGACCTCCCCACACTTAAGGCTTTGCACCGTCCTCGGTGCCGTCTGTCAGGAACAGGGGTGGGCTGGTGGCAGTATCTCCACAGTCGGGACCATTATGGCTCCTTGTGCTGGTAAAAGAAGTGGAGTCCGGGGTATCCGAGTCCCTGAAGTGTCCCTTGAGTAGCTCCTTGAGGTGTTTGAATCGGCGCTCATTATGGCGCTCTCTCATCTTTGCTTTCTGTTCTTGCCGATCCAACCTTTCGATTATCTGTTGGAGCAATTCATCAGTTGTAGGTGCTTGTGGTGTTGAAGAAGGATTATCTTCAACTGGAGTAGTAGGAAGGCTTGTAGTGGCTGCTGGGAGTCTGAGGTATTTCCCGTTAGGGACATACTGATCAGCCCGTGGAAGCACGGCTTTGGTGTCCCCAGCTCTGTAGGAGACTCCGGCTGCTGAGACAAGATTTGAGACCAAGGCGGGAAAAGGTAAGTTGCCGGCAATTTGTACGTGTCTCATAGCATTCCGGATATGTCTTGAGAGATGCAGAGGTTGGTCTGTAAGGATGCACCATAGTAGAACAACCATGTCCGCAGTTAAGGAGGACTCATGAGTGCTCGGAAAGACGTAATGGGACATGATCTGTGCCCAGACGCGAGCCTCCAAGGTAAGTACTGAAGCCAAGATTCCCTTAGGGCGGGTACGGTGGTATCCGTAGATCCAACGGCTGCCAGGTAATGCAATAACTCCGAGAACGGAGTCCCAGTCAAATTGGTACCTCTGGCGCTTAAGTGCGGCTTCTTGGAAGGCGTCCATTCCTTCTGGAATAGGGGGAAGGCTCAGAGCTTGCTGAATGGCCTCTTCTGTGATGGGGACTTGCTTCTGCCGGACATAAACAGACTGCAAGGTTGGCATGTAGAAGTTAGAGTAGAACTCAACTACCCAAGAAAGATTGACCTGCCTTGGCTGTCTCCGTAGGAAACCTCATTGTCTTCGTTCAATTTGAGGCTCAACAAAGGAAGCAATATTGGACGGGAGGATGAGAAAGTATTCATTGTTATAGTTTCTTTCTGCCAGGATAGGGAACATCTGCTCACAGTAGCGATTGGGAAATCGCGCAGTGTCCTTTGCTGGAAAGGCTTTCTCCTTTTCATCAACCTTTATTATCCTCTTAACTCTTTTTGTTGAGGGCTTGACTGCGGTTGAAGAAGGCTCTGCCACTAATGCTCTTTTAGTTCCTCTTCTTGCTAGTGGTTTGGAAGTAGCTTTCTCTTTTCCTTTCTTGGTGGCCATCCTGAAAGAAGGGGAGAGAAATTAAATTAAATTCAAAGAGATATACAGCAAGGAAGGAAACGAAAAAGAGGGTGATGGATGCATATTAAGATATATTGACATTATCACATGCTCGCGAGTACATGTGAAAAGCCAACAATGGAAAATAGCTAGTGCATATAAAGACAAGTGACTGCAAGGTGTTTATTGGCATGCCGGCAAAGGGCATGAGTAGCATAGACCAAGCAATACTTTGTAACAAACCATCACGTTTCTATTGACAATTAAATTCAATTAATACAATAGTAAAGGAAAGTTGTGAAAAGCAAGCATTGAATAGTATAACAACATAGAAAGTGCATAATGCCATTTGAGCTTTTTCACAAACACATAGCATGCATGGTGAATAAGATATAGAAAATATGAAGGTGAACATGCAAGCAATCCCTTAAATAGAATAAAAATAATTGTCAAACAATTTGCAACAATCCACAAGCATATAATGAGGGATAATGACTCAAAATACATAATTAAAAATTTTCTAATACCATGTAAAAAGGAAAAGAAAAAGAAAGAAAATATGAATAATGAAAAGAAAAAAAAAGGAAAGAAAAGAAAATACATATAAAATAATAAGAATGATAGAAAAAGAAAGAGGGAGGAAGGAAATAGAACCTTGGTAGTGGAGGTGAGAAAAAGAGTGATAGGTGGGATAGAAGGAAGAAGGGAGAAGGAAGAAATAAGGAAGGAAAAGAAAAATTAGGATTTGGAGGAGAGAAAGATAAGATATGTGGCAATTTTTGGTTGAGCTGTGCGGCGCATGCGACGCGGCCGCGTGAGGCACGGGTTCGCGTGGATGCGTTTCATGTATGGTGACGCGATCGCGTCGGTCACGCGGTCGCGTGACCCATGTTATGCTTCTGGTGTGAGTGCAGCCTCGCACCAGCACAACTCTCTGTTCAATTAAATTTAATTGCCAAAATTGGGACGGCGCGATCGCGTGGGTCACGCGATCGCGTGAGTGTGTGCCAGAAAATGAATGACGCGGCCGCGTCGGCGACGCGGTCGCATGATAAGGATTGTGCTTCCAGCACCAATCCAGCATCACTCTCGCACAATATTTCATTGTGCACTCTTTTACATCGAAAACTCAGGGCACGCGGCCGCGTGGAAGGCCATGATTAAAAATTGATGGGGCACAGAAGTTGGTGAATTAAAAATTGTTAAAATAGTTACGTTGCAAGTATAGTTCTTAACTCACCGAAAATCTGCCTATCAATTTAGAAATATGTCACAGAGAGTTTAAATTAAAAATTACTGGGAGTTTAAGTCCCAGGTCGTCTCCCAACGAGTTGCAGAAAAGTGTGCTATTTCATTAATCAGATGTTCCAAGAAGTTGAGTTAAGTAGAGGGAAAATTAAATTGAGGAAATTTAAATAATATGAATAAAAGCCTTGACTAGGAGTTGATTAGTTGGAATCTCTATCATTGATGGGATGATTCCAAGATTAATTTATAATTAATGGTTGTTCTGTTTAGTTATCCTTTACTAGGTAAAGGAAAGTCAAACAAGTTGGAATGCTAGATCTGTTCACGAGTTGCAACCCACTTAGTTCAAAGGGATTGGTGTTAGTGATTAGATAACAATCCAACAGTTAATCCAATTACAATTTTTCTTTCAATCCTTCCAACTCGAGAGTTCCTTTTAATCAACTCTCCATCAAGTGAGGAAACTACTCACTCATTGTAAATAATAAATCCATAACTCATGAAAGGGAATTAAAAGAAGACATGATTATTGGAATGGAAAATAAATTAAAAGGGAAGAAATAATCCTTGTACTAAATAATCATGAAAGTATTCAAATGACAAAATTGAACAAAGCAAAGAACATGGAAGAATAAAACCAAGTTAAGAGAACGAACTAGAATGACGAAGTCTTGATGGGGAAATAACTCTTCTCAATGTTCCAATGCTAAGACCAATTGAAAATTAAAATTCTAAAACCTAGAGAGAAAAACCTAAAAGGAGTAAAACTAGATCTAAAACTCCCGACTGTGTAGAATGAATGTTGTCTTTTGTTTCTGCATATTCTCTGGCTCTAGTCTGCTGTTCCGGGCCGAAAACTTGGTCGAAATAAGGTCCAAAATCGCCCCAGCAAATTCTGCAAATTATGCAGATCGCATATGTCACACGATCGCGTCATCCATGCGGACGCGTCATTCGCGCTTTTCCTTGCCACGCGTTCGCGTCGTCCACGCTACCGCGTCGCTTGAGCTTTTCCAATCCGTGCAGCCGTGTGAGCCATGCGGCCGCATCACTGCAAATCGCTCTCCTTCGCGTGGTCGCGTGAGCCATGCGACCGCATCACTTCTCGCTGGTTATCTCCTCAAATTCTTGTGTTCCTTCCATTTTTGCTAGCTTCCTCTCCAATCTCCAACTCATTCACGGCATCGAATGGAATAAAGGAGAATTAAAATTACATAATTAAAGTCTCTAGGAAGCAGTTTTCAAACATATTATAAATTCAGGAAGGAATTATAATTTCATGCTAATTTAATGAATAAGTGGGTAAGGATCATGATAAAACCACACGATTAAGCACAATATAAACCATAAAATAGTGGTTTACCACGTTAACTACCACGTTAATGTAGTTAACATGGCAATTAACATGGGCTATGATGGCTTCGAGGATGTTATTGGCGATTACTTTTCTCATTAACGTTGCAAGCTAGCTCCCCTTCCACGTTAGAGGTCACATTAGTTAGACTAACGTGGCTGCTAACGTGGTTCTTCCTTGCTTCCTTTGTCCTGAAATCAAGCAATAAAGTGCATCAAAGTTCTAGTCCAAGTTATGGGACATGCATCATTTAATTTGTCATTCAATTCATGCATAATTCTCATGAATTCATATAAAAATCACAATGTTAGCCTGAATCAAGATGTAAGTGAAATTCTACCCAAAACTTGCTTATTTCCTAAGAAAGTGCATGAAACTACCCTAAAACCATAAAGAAAAGGTCAGTGAAACTGGCCAAAATGCCCTGGCATCACA
>NC_029786.2:38641790-38653424 GCF_000816755.2 Arachis ipaensis
TGAATCAAGATGTAAGTGAAATTCTACCCAAAACTTGCTTATTTCTTATTTCCTTGCATGAAACTACCCTAAAACCATAAAGAAAAGGTCAGTGAAACTGGCCAAAATGCCCTGGCATCACAACACCAAACTTAAAGCTTGCTTGTCCCTAAGCAAGCACTGGAACAAGAGAATGATGAATGAAATGACAAGATAAATGAATCATTATTGTGAAAGTCATATTCCTGGTTTTATGGGGTTTCATGCATAGCAACTTAGGTTCATTCCTTTACTGGCTTTCAGACCTTTATCATGCCTTGGAATACTCACTTGATTGCACCCTTTGAGACTTTTATTTATTGATCCATTTGTCTTTCCAAGGTTCATTTCTTCCTTAGGCTGAGTGTTCTGTGAGTGGGCGACTCTTTAAGATAAGTTTTCAACCAACGCTCCCGAACCAGTTGGTTCAAGGTGCTAGGTGTTGAAACACCCCTAAGGACTTACTCCCTCAAGTCTCTCTCCCCCATACATGCACACCACAGGCACATGGTTTGTTATTTTCTTCCCTTGAGGTCTTGGTGTCCAGCACCTCTTTGGGTTACTAAATGTTCTGTAGCAAGGTTCTTAAAAAGGACAAGCATACAATAAGCAAGATGGAATTGAAAACAGGCAATTTGACTAGCAATCATAGACCTAAGCAAGGAGAATACTAAAAACAGAATTGAAAATTCTAAACTACCATGGAAGCATGTTCTATTTCATACATGATTTTCCTTATTTAAAACTTGAAAAAGATGGGACAATAAGGGAACTCCACCACTTTTTACTCATGGGGTTGCTCCTGCTCTCCTTCTTGCTTGTCCTCTTTGCGTCCACTTGTACTTCCTTGTATCCGTGCTAGTCTGGCTCTTTTCCAGTCTTCAAGTGCCTTCCTTACTGATTCATGACTCTTCTCCACCCTTTCTCTTTCTTCTCGTGCTAACTCATCCTTCACTTCGTCATATTTTGTGATTCCCAGATGTACTATAGGTAGCTGTCCGACTAAGTATCCGAGCCTGGCTAGCATGTTTACATGATTTTCACTTTCACTCATGTAAACCCCTTCAAAGAATGCCCTGTGCTCGTCAAAGAGTTCTGCTTGTTCTATTTGTTTTCGATGCATCTCATGTATGTGTGCACCTTGATGTGCTTTGATGTTGATTAGCTTCTGGATAGATTCTTTTTGTCTATTTTGCCTTTGTTCTATCCTGTGGAAGGATTCACCCTATTGTTTTCCTTGTTCCAATTGTTGCTCCATCATTTGCTTCTGCCACTCCCCTTGTTGAATCATCCATCTCGAGAGCAATTCCTCTTGATGGCCCATCATCTGTAATTGAAGCTCCTTCTGTGCCTCTTGATTCTCCCAATATTTCCTAGATAAGCCATCAATGGCTTCTTGTAATTGGTGCATATTCAAGGTGGCTACGGCTTGCTCCTCTGGGTTTTGCCCTTCTACATTTTGCTGGGCTACCCTCTTTCTTATCCTTCGTTGAGGTAGGGGAGATGTAACAGCATGCATACGCCGGACAGTAATTGGGATACCAACTTTTATCCATTCGGGGTTTCATCTTCAAACACTACCCCGGCCTTGTCACACAGTCGGAAAATGGTGCTGGGATAGCCTAGCCTTCCTCCAGAATCACTTTTCTCAGCCATCTTCCTAATGCCTTGGGCTATGAGCTCGTGCACTTTGATCTCTCCCCCTTTAAGTATGCATTGCACCATTGTTGCTCTCTTAAGATTCACCTCTGAATTTTTTCCGGCAGAAAGGATGGATCTCCTTACAATTTTGAACCATCCCTTTGCTTCAGGGTTGAGGTCACCTCTTTTAATAAATTTGGGTTTTCCATTGGGATCTCTCATCTAGTCTGCCCCTTGTATGCAGATATCTTTCACAATCTGGTCATAATTAGGATTACCATCTATTTGAGATTAATAACTCTCTTCCTCAAATGGTATAGTTCATAGCTTCAGCACTCTCATGATGCTCATGGGACTAAAATCCACCGTCACTCCTCTCACAAAGCTTATATAAGACTCCTCTTTCTTATCATACCTCACTGCATTTGCGTAGAACTCTCTCACGAGCGTTGCATTTATTCTTGTGGTGACCGGATCGGTGAGGAGCTCCCATATTCTCTTTTCTACCTTCTCTGTGATTTCGGGGCACTCAGTTTTCTTGACTTGAAAGCCTAGCTCATATATGATCTCCTTATCAGCCATCCATCCAAATTGGAGTGCATGATAAAAAGTTCTAAACTTCTTTTCATCGAAAGGGTGTTGCTCCATAGGCTCCTTCCCCTTTTTTCTTTTAGAGCTTGATGATGCCATGAGTGATTTTTGGAAAGTGAAGGTGTTGAGGTTAGTGACGAGTGGTGGAATTCGGTTGGGTTTGGATAGGGTGTGGCTTGGAGAGTTGTACGTCGAGAGTGAGAAGTTTGAAGAAGTGGTTGCTGGAATGTGAAGGGAAGTACGGACTAGGACTCACTTATATAGAGAAGTGGTGAGTGAATAGAAGGTGTGGATTGATGGGGTGGTTGTGTGATGGACGGATGGGGTTTAGCATGGGATGAGCACAAGGATCATCAACTTTATGCAATCCCCTTGGAGACACTTGTACAGTCCTCTCCTTTTGTGGTAGCCGAACCCTTCAACTGTCCCATCAATTCTTCTATAAAATAAAAGAAACGTGATTCAAAGAAAACTTGTGGAAAGTGGCGGCAAAATTAAAAGAATAACTACTTTTTAAAGTTTTTGTTTCTAACTACTAAGTGCTGTTCATGAGTGCACACCAACTGACTAACTTAACATCCATGTATGCAACATTGGCAACACCAAACTTAGTTTGGTGCCATGTGGTGTAAAAGATTTGTTCAAGGCCCCTAAGAGTGACATGATATGGGTTACATTTATGTTCTCTTAGTGTGCCTTGAACACCAAACTTGTTCCTCACTATATGTTGTACAGAAGGATTCATTCAAGTGCATGTCAAGTTGAGTTGAAATCCCTGTACCTTACTTTATTAACTACTTTTAAAAGCATGTAAAATATGGGTTGCCTCCCATGAAGCGCTTCTTTAGCGTCACTAGCTTGACGTTCTGCCTTTGTCATGGTGGTTGGTAATGCTTCAGATCTTCCCCTCTTGCAGTAAACCTATATTAACATGTGGAGAGAACTTGGTTGATGGTGAAAACCTTAGGTAACTGAGATGGGATGGTGGGGAGATGAGGTGGGATATCTAGGAAGTAAGCTGAGATCACTTTATCCCCTGGAGAGAAATCTTTTGTAGGGATCTTTTTATTCCTCCATCTCCTTGGTACTTTCTTCTTTGTTTCTTTTGCTGTTATCCTGCTCTTTGTGGTCTCTTTCTCTAGGGAGATTTTGTTGCTGGGCTCATATGATTCTGGTGGTTTTGGCTCCACTTGAGTTTCCTTTAGCTGTGACAGCTGCTGATTCTCTTGTTCATCACCCAAAGGATCCCTAGGGAGATTTTGTTGATGGTCTCATATGATTCTGGTGGTTTTGACTCCACTTGAGTTTCCTTTAGCTGTGACAGCTGCTGATTCTCTTGTTCATCACCCAAAGGAATTCCAGGGTGTAGAGCTTATGTTTCAATGCTTTTTTCTCCCACCATTGCTCTGTCATGCTCTGCCCTTAGTTCCTTGCCTTCCTGACTTGCTTCTTGTGAGAGCTTGAAGACGTTGAAGGTGAGTTGTTCATCATGTATCCTCAGTATTAGCTCTCCTCGCTCCGCATTTATGAGTGCTCTGGCTGTAGCTAAGAATGGTCTTCCCAATATGATTGGGTGAAGGTGACTTTCTTCCATTTCCAGTATGAGAAAGTCTGTGGGAAGGAAGTAGTTCCCAACCTTCACCAGCACGTTTTCAACCACTCCAATTGCTTGTTTTTGTGTTTTGTCTGCCAGCCTGATGACTACGTCTGTGGGCATCAGCTCATTGATTTGCAGCCTCTTCATAAGGGATAAAGGCATTTAGTTGATGCTTGCTCCCAGATCACAGAGTCCTTTGTCAAACATTGTTTCTCCTATGGCACAGGGGATGTGAAAACTCCCTGGGTCCTTCCTTTTTGTAGGCAGCTCTGGTTCTGTGTCACTTGGGAAGCTATCAGTAGGTGTGGGAATCTTCTCAGATAGGTATCCCACTTGAAATTCCAGCCTTTTGATGGTGTCTCCCTGATTCTTGATATTGGCTCGCACCTCCTCTTTGAACACCTTGTTATCTTGAATTTCCTTGCATATGCCTTCAAGTAGGGTTTCAATCCTGGAGAGTCTATCTTCAGATGATGGTGAGTTGAGATTGGAGGGGTGAGAAGGGCCATTTTTACTTTGGTATGGATGTTGAGGTGTGTTGTTAGGTGGGTGCTGATATGATCTCTGTGTGGAATGTTTGTGAGTTGCATTGTTGCTGGGGTTGTGGCGTCTCTGATCTTGGCCTTGATCCTATTGATTTCCCCACCCAAAGTTTGGGTGGTTCCTCCAACCAGGATTATATGTTTTGGAGTATGGGTCATGGTGCTGCCTGGGTGAATTTCCAATGTAGTTGGCCTGTTCCTGATCACCCTCTGCCTCTTCATTCACTCCTTCTTGAGTTGCTGCTGAAGTGGTGATTGCTGCTACTTGATTCCTCTCCATCTTCTTGGTGAGGTCAGCTAATTGCTTGGTAATCATCTTGTTTTGAGCTAGCAGTGTATCTACGTTGTTCAGCTCCATCACTCCTCTAGTGTTGCCTCTTTCAGAAGTATAGAAATAGTCATTCTCAGCTACAGTCTTATTGATATCTATGGCTTCTTCAATGGTCTTCTTCTTGTTCAGAGATCCCCTGGATGAGTGGTCTACTACCTTCTTTGATTCATATGAAAGACCTTCATAGAAAATGTGCAACTGCATCCATTCATTGAACATATCTGGCGGGCATCTTCTTGTCAGGTCCTTAAACCTCTCCCATGCTTCATATAGAGTCTCACCATCTTGCTGCCTAAAGGTTTGTACCTCAGCTCTCAACCTGTTGATCCGTTGAGGAGGATAGAATCTTGTCAAGAATTTGTTCACCACATCTTCCCAGGTTGCTAAACTCTCCTTTGGAAAGGATTCCAGTCATTTAGATGCTTTGTCCTTGAGTGAGAAAGGGAACAGAAGTAGTCTATAAGTATCAGGATGAACACCATTAGACTTCACAGTATCGTATATCCTCAGGAAGGTGGTTAGATGTTGATTGGGGTCTTCTTGGACACTTCCTCTGAATGAACAATTGTTCTGAACAAGGGTGATGACCTGTGGCTTTAGTTCAAAGTTGTTGGCATGTATGGTTGGCCGTTGGATGCTACTTCCACAGTTTCCTGGGTTTGGATTGATGTAAGAACCCATAACTCTTCTCTCTTGCCCAGCCTGATGTGCTGGACCTTCTCGGCCATGGTTGTGAGCCTCTTCTTCATGATGGTTCTCCATATTCTCATCCATATCTGGTTCAAAGTACTCCTCCTCCTCCTCAGCACCAACTACTCTCTTTCCTCTTGCTTCCCTCCTTAATATAAGGAAGGCCCTCTCAGGTTCAGAATCAAAGGAAGTTGAAGCCCCGCTTCTTCTACCTGTCATACAACCAACAAGGCAAAAGCAAGAAAGATAGATGCAGATAGTAATTTCTACAGAAATGCTGTTAGTGTGAGTGATGTAATATATCAAACAGTTAGTGGGTTAGTGACTGAATTATAAACAACTAAGAAAAATGGGTAGGGGAAAGGGAAGAAAATAACTGAACAGAAAGTAAATTACTCAAATGAACTTAAATCAAACAAAATAAAAACAAATGCTCAATCTAGTTATCCACCAATTTAATCATTGTTGATACAAAATCAATCCCCGGTAACGGCGCCATAAACTTGATGCACGAAAACTTGTCCTTTAACAAATCTCCCTCGGCAAGTATACTGAATTGTCGTCAAGTAAAAACTCACAATAGAGTGAGGTCGAATCCCACAGGGATTGATTGGTCAAGCAACTTTAATTGGAAAATGTTCTAGTTGAGCTAAGCAGAAATTGGGTTGAGAATTGCAGGAAATTAAATGGCGAGAAAGTAAATTGTAGAAAATAAATGACGAAAGGTAAATTGCAGAATCTTAAATGGGGAAGGGGAGTTTAGCATGAAAGTAAATAGCAGAAAGTAAAGAGAATGGGTAAGATCTGAAATGGGGAGTTCATTGGGCTTAGGAGATGTTGCATTCTCCGGATCAAGTTCATTTTCATCTCTTCCTCAATCAATGCATTCATTGATCTCCTTGGCAATCTTAAGTGATTGAATTCCAATGCCTTGGTAATTCAATCTCTCAATTCAGATCAATAGCCAATTCCTTGGTCTAATTGCTCATAAGAAGAGATGAAGTGTGGTCACTGATTATACCACATGTATTTCCAAATCAAAGTATTGGGAGAAGAGAAAGTATAGGGAGCCAATGACCTAAGCGTACAATGTGTACAATGAAGGTTTATAAAGTATTAGAGATATGATTATTAGTGTTACATTATCTTGTCAGCTTACGCTTTTGGGATGAGTGGTTTCAGGACATGGTATTAGAGTTGCAAATCCGGAAGGTCAAGAGTTCGAACCTTGGTGAACCCAAAATTAGCTTTTTATAACATGAGATGTTTATTATCCCTGGTATCCGAATGGTTATTCTGGATAGTATAGGTGGTATTCGGATGGTTATTTTGGATAGTATAAGTGATTTTAGTCCATTGTACACATTGTACGCTTAGGACATTGGAAAGTAATTCTAGCATGATCTCTTCATTCCTCTTCCAAGGTTCAGAAGAGATCCAAGTATGAATAGCTTCTTTTCCAAGATAACTACTCAATTGGATGAAGATTGAAAGCTTTCAAGTAAAATCAAGAGAAAAGAGATAAGAAGGATAATGAAAACTATTATTGATCCATCAAATTACAACAGAGCTCCCTAACCCAATGAAAGGGGTTTAGTTGTTCATAGCTCTGGGAAATGAAAGCAAAGATGGAGAGTACATTCTGAAAGTTAAACTAGAAGTGCAGAGAAAGTAAAATACAGAGAGTAATTCTAATAATGCCCAAAAGCTCCCCTTCTCTAGTTCAAAGCTCTCCCTCTTTATACTATTCTTCTGATCTTCTAGTTGGCTCTTCAAGTCTTGGATATGGGCCTTTGGATCTTGAGTTGAAGTAGTTATCTTCTTCAGTGGGCTTAGCTTTACTTGCAGTGAGAAAGTGTGAAGTAGGCAGGGATTCTAGCTTAGGACGTTAGTGGCGTTAACGTTAATTGAAAGTGTGGGTTCGAGAATGTTAGTGACAATCACCTTTTTCACTAACGTTCCTAACCCAAGGATGCTCCACGTTAACTTCAATGTTAGTGGCATCAACGTGACCACTAACGTTGCCTCTTGGTCCTTCGCACACGTTATTGGGACTTACTTTTTCCAATAACATTGAGAATCCTCCTTTCTCCCTACGTTAGATTTCACGTTAGTGTGGCTAACATGACCTTTAACGTAGGCTTGCCACATCTTCGAGAACGTTAGTGACACTTACCTTTGTCACTAACGTTCCAAAATGCCCCTACTTCCCATGTTAGAGTTCACGTTAACTAGGTTAACGTGGCTTCTAACGTGGTCTTGCTAGCCATCTCCAATGTTAGTGACAAAGGTGAGTGTCACTAACGTTGGCTCATCATCCCTTTTACTCACATTAGCTTTCACGTTAATGTAGTTAATGTGGGAGTTAACGTGGCTCATAGTGGCTCATCCCAACGTTAGTGACAAAGGTGAGTGTCACTCACGTTGGCTCATCATCCCTTTTACTCACATTAGCTTTCACGTTAATGTAGTTAACGTGGCAATTAACGTGGGCTATGATGGCTTCGAGGACGTTATTGGCGATTACTTTTCTCATTAACGTTGCAAGCTAGCTCCCCTTCCACGTTAGAGGTCACGTTAGTTAGACTAACGTGGCTGCTAACGTGGTTCTTCCTTGCTTCCTTTGTCCTGATATCAAGCAATAAAGTGCATCAAAGTTCTAGTCCAAGTTATGAGACATGCATCATCCAATTTTTCATTCAATTCATGCATAATTCTCATGAATTCATATAAAAATCACAATGTTAGCTTGAATCAAGATGTAAGTGAAATTCTAGCCAAAACTTGCTTATTTTCTAAGAAAGTGCATGAAACTACCCTAAACCCATAAAGAAAAGGTCGGTGAAACTGGCCAAAATGCCCTGGCATCACGTTCCATTCACACTCCCCCACTCCTTCTTTCTCTATACCCACCTTTCCATCCCTATTTAATCCCCCTTTCACCAACCACACCTCCCATCACCCTACCATATCCCATCAATCCCACAAAATCTCTCTTCCCGATACCTCAACCGTTGCTCCCCCTCCCCATTCAATTAAATTTCCATTTTTTTACTTATCCCATTGATGAATCCATATTTAATGAGGTATTTTGGTTTGATTTGAGTGGATTTCATCATATAAACCCACATTTAGTCACCTAAATAGCATGCTTTTGTATTTTCTGTCTAAATTATGCCTAAATGTGAAAACATATATTTTTGTGCTTAAAATAGTGATTTTAATCCCACTTTTATGCCATTCGATGCCATTACATCTTTGTTGAGTGATTTTAGGTCCTAGAGACAAGTTTGGCAAGGCAAAAGTAGAAGGAAGCATGTACAAATGGAGAACGCATTTAGAAAACAAAGGAGAAGCACACAGCCATGTGTGCATATGCACAACTCCCTGTGCGTACGCACAAGAGGAAATTTCACCCATGTGTGCATACGCACACACCTGTGCGTATGTGCGTACGCACAAGTACCAGCACGTGACTTCATTAAAAAGTCACGTGGCTCGCATTTCTAGAGGCTTTTTGGCCCATTTCTGCTGGCTTGGAGCATATAAGGAGGCTAGCAACACAACATACACTACCATATAAGATAGAATACATTTTAGGAGTAGTTTTAGGATAGTTTAGTTTAGGTTTTCTCTCAAATTTCCTTAGGTCTAGTTAGGGTTTGTAGCATTTTATACTTCAATTTTGATTTTAGATTTTGCTATCTCATTATAAGTATTTCTTTAATTTCTTTAATTTCTCTTTTATTACACTACTTGGTCTACACTTTCATATATTTTCATTTCCTTTGTTAATATATATATAGTTTTGCAATTTTGAGTTTTGGTTAAAGAATTTGATGTTAGATGGTTTTTATATGTTTGTTTGAGTTGCTTTTATTGATTTTGATCATTTGTGATTCATAGCTTTCATTATTTTTCTAATTTTGCCATGTTTTATGATTATGCACTCTATGTGTTTGATGAAATGTCAATTTTAGTTATGGGGTAAATTTCCACACCTGGCTTGGGGAAATGAGTGTATGGATGACTTGAGTCATAATGTCCAACATTTAGTGATAATTCTTGGGTTGTTAGTTATTATTGTTTTCACTAACGCTATCTTCTTACTAAGGTAATTAGTAAGTTAGCTAGGATTTGTGGATTAATAACAATTATGCTCACTTAACCTATCCTTCGATGTTAATGGTTGATTTAGTGAGATTAATCCATCATAATTATCATAGTTGTGGTTATAGCAAGGAAGGGATTCCATAACGCATCCCATGTCAAGGTTCCATTTATGTTTTGAACCACTTTTCCATCACATTATAGCAATTACTTATCTATATTACATATATAGTTCTCTCATTCCTTTATTACTTTACTAATTGCAATTTTGTCTTGTTCTTTTATCTCTTTATTTGTTTATTTCAATCATTGAAATCCCCCTTTGCTTTCCACAACTAAAATTATATGCGCTTATCGGCATTAGTTGCTAGGGAAGATGACCCGAGGTTTAATTACTCTCGGTTATAATTGAAAATATTAAACTTTGATTGGAAGGATTATTTGTTGGTTCGGACTATGCTATCAATGAAAAAATTATTTTGCTAAATTTTTGAACCATCGTGATCCCTCCCTATCAATATTTTGGTGCCGTTGCCAGAGACTTAGCGCCATGAGTGTTATAGTTTTGGTTGTTGTGAATATGTGGATAGTGTGAAAAGATACTTTTTGGTTGTTTGGTTGTTTTTGCTGTTAATTAGGATTTTGTTTATTTTGTTAATTGATGTCTTTAGTTTTTATTTTCAATTTTCTCTATGAGTTATTACCCTCTTGGTTTGGAGTTTGGTTGTGATCATTTTGTAGGGCTTGATAACTTCAATTTTGGATTGTATTATAGGATTGGAGCATCAATTTTGGAAGGAGCAACCTCCCTTATACTACAATGAGCAAAACTCTTTCCGAAAGGCATACCCAAACTAAGGATATGGTGGATCCCACTATGACTATATACCTCCACCACCATATGCCTATAACCCATACCCTCAACATAACCCTCAATCACCACACTTTCAAACACCACACCAATACCAACAACCACATTCTTACATACCACATCAAAACACCTATCAACATAAGTCACCTCCCACACATACAACCTTTTTCCCACCCAATGAACTTTCTCTCCTATCTAATTGTGGAGTTCCCCAACCCTTGTCCCAAGAAGATCAAGACCTTCAAGTTTTTCTCCAAGAGCAAGATGGATTCTGTAGAACACAAGGGCAACTTATGGCTACCATAGCCGAGGCGGTGAACCAGTTGGTCCTACTTCGCTCATCCGATCAACGCATTCCTCTTGAGGAATGTGAAGGGTCAACTAAAGATTGTAGTGAAGAGGACAGCGTAGAGCCACAAGGGGATGAAGAAGGGTTAGAGCATGAAGTGAAACAAGAGGGTGAAAGGGATATGTGAACGGGAGGAGAGAAAGAGAGAATTGAGGGAGATTGATAAAGATGAGGATTCCATCATTGATAATTTTTTTCCTCCTTGGTCAATCCCCTTAATGATCCTAATGAGCCTCTTCCCATTGAGTTTGAGAAAGACATGGAAGTAGACTCCTCACAACCTCCTTGCTATGATTTGAGTGATGGGGAAGATGAAGTTGGTGAGGATGTAATTCTGTTCCAAGAACATATTGAGTGGGTGGCAATTTCACCTAGGAGCTTCATTGGCCCCCATCAATATGCTATCTTGAAGACGAACTACTAACTCAAAATCTTTCTTGGGTTGGTACATGGTGGAGAAAAGGGTGTTGGTTGCCAAGAGAATCCAAGGTTCTTCAAGAAAATCCATTCAAGACTTGGAGTTCAAGCATGGTGTGAAGCACAATTGGGTGATTCCCGGAGAGTGTTGAGGTACTTCAAGGATAAATTGTGAGCTCGTCCATTCGGCTTGAAGAATAAAGACCAACAAGAAGGTGACTGGGAAACTAGGATATGGGATCCCAGAGGAGCTTTAAAGACCAAGCTTGGATGGAGGTTCAAGGAGGAGTGGAAACACAAGCCACCCTAGCAAGAATCTCCTCAACAAGTCCAAGTTAAGGACTATAAACCAAAGGACTATAAACACAAGCTACCCTTTCCCTCCTTTCTAACAGAGTTCTCCCCTTCCTTATCTATAACATCTTCTTTTCACTTTTACCACACCAGATCCCTACCCACTTATTCCCCCTTTCTTCA
>NC_029786.2:38653538-38671545 GCF_000816755.2 Arachis ipaensis
TCTATTTCTCTTTGCTCGGGAATGAGAAAAATCTTTAGGTTTGGTGTTGGGGCACTCTATTTCTCCATTTCTATTATCCTATACATGACACCAAAAACTGGAAAATCTGCTTCAAAGAAGAGAAAGAAGAAGACTCTTGTATTTGGTCTATATGATTTTACCCAGTTCTTCTCTAAGACTCACAAGGATCACTATAATAAAGTTTTAAGCAAAAAGAAGGTGATCCCAGAGGTCTGCTTTGATTTGCAGCCGGAGGAGTATCTAGAGATTCAGGAACAGATTATGAGGAGGGGTTGGTAAGTGCTATGCAACCCCGTGACTGACGTGGGTGTACTGATGGTCAGAGAGTTCTATGCCAATCTTTGGGTGACTTAGAAGCTTGTAAAGGGTGTGAACCCAAACTCGATGAACTGGCACACTATGGTCTGAGGGAGGATCCTAGAGTTCAATTCGGAGAGGGTGAGAGAGATACTACAGCTACCACCATCCATAGATGACCCCCAATCTTACACTCATAGGGTCAACTCTGACCAGAGATTGGACCAGATTCTCACTGAAATATGCCTCTTCGGAGCATAGTGGATGAGGGATGCTAGAGGCCAGGCATACCAGCCGGAAAGGCATGATCTGAAGCCAGTTGCTAGAGGGTAGTTGGAGTTCATTCAACACTCCATCATTCTTACTAGTAACTGAGGACTTGAATTCACACCCCATTCAAAATTGGTGAATTAGTCCTTTTGGCAAGCGCACCAAAATTATCATCAAGTAATAACCCACAGTGGAGTGGGATCGTATCCACAGAGATTGGCAAATTTGAGTAGTTTTAATCAATTGATGAATTAGTCAAGTGGATCAATAGGATTGTAGAGTGCAGAATTGTAAATGACATGATGCGCGGAAAAATTGTCTCATAACAAATTTCCTTCGGCAAGTGTACCGAATTTGTCGTCAAGTAAAAACTCACAATAGAGTGAGGTCGAATCCCACAGGGATTGATTGATCAAGCAACGTTAATTAGAGGAATGTTCTAGTTGAGCGAATCAGAATTTGGGTTGAGAATTGCAGAAAATTAAATGACGGGAAAGTAAATAACAGAAAAGTAAATGCTAGAAATAAAGAGCTGAATGTAGATGACGGAAAGTAAATTGCAGAATCTTAAATGGGAATGGGGTAATTGCTCATAAAAGTAAATGACAGAAATTAAATAGAATGGGTAAGATAAAAAATGGGGAGTTCATTGGGCTCAGGAGATGTTGCATTCTCCGGATCAATTTCATTTTAATCTCTTCCTCAATCAATGCACTCATTGATCTCCTTGGCAATCTTAAGTGATCGAATTACAATTCCTTGTAATTCAATCTCTCAAATCTTGATCAATAGCCAATTCCTTGGTCAATTGCTCATGAAAAGATATGAAGTATGGTCACTGATTATACCACATGCATTTCCCAAATCAAGTGTTGAGAGGATTATAGTCACATATCCATCCAAACCCAATTTGGTCCAGCATGAGAAAGCATTTCTAGCATGATCTCTTCATTCCTCTTTCAAGGTTCAGAAGAGATCCAAGTTTGAATAGCTTCTTTTCCAAGATAACTACCCAATTGGATGAAGATCGAAAGCTTTCAAGTAAAATCAAGAGAAAAGATAGAAGAAGAATAATGAAAACTAGTATTGATCTATCAAATTACAACAGAGCTCCCTAACCCAATGAAAGGGGTTTAGTTGTTCATAGCTCTAGAAAATGAAAACAAAGATGGAGAATACATGATGAAACTAGAAGTGCAGAGAAAGTAAAATACAGAGAGTAGTTCTATGCCAAGAGGCTCCCTATATTTTTCAACACCCAAAATAATTCAAAGCTTCTCCTATATATACTACTCTTCTGATCTTCTAGTTGCATCTTCAAGTCTTGGGTATGGGCCTTTGGATCTTGAGTTATCTTCTTCATTGGGCTTGGCTTTACTTGCAGAGAGAAAGTGTGAAGTGGGCAAAGACTTTAGCTCAGGACGTTAGTGCATCCACGTTAACTAAGTTAACGTGGGAGTTAACGTGGCTCATTATGGCTTGTGTGGGCTCCTTCCAACGTTAGTGACAATGTTAGGTGTCACTAACGCTGGCGATCACCTTCCTTCTTCACGTTAGCTTTCACGTTAACTAGGTTAACGTGGGAGTTAACGTGGCTTATTGGGGCTTGTGTGGGTTAATCCCAACGTTAGTGACAATGTTTGGTGTCACTAACGTTGTCGATCACCTACTTTCTTCACGTTAGCTTCCACGTTAACCTACTAGGTTAACGTGGAAGTTAACGTGGCTTATTTTGACTTGGCCAACGTTAGTGACAAAGTTGAATGTCACTAACGTTGGCTTCCCCTTTACTTCTTTAACGTTAGAGGCCACCTTAACTAAGTTAACGTGGCCACTTATGAGCTTGGTCCAACGTTAGTGACAAAGGTAAGTGTCACTAATGTTGGCTCCATTTCCTTTCCTCCACGTTAGAGTTCACGTTAACTTAGTTAACGTGACTCTTAACGTGGGCAATGATGGCTTCGAGAGCATTATTGGCGATTACTTTTCTCATTAACTTTGCAAGTTACTCCCATTCCACGTTAGGAGTTACGTTAATTAGATTAACGTGGCTGCTAACGTGGTTCTTCCTTGCTTCCTTTGTCCTGAAATCAAGCAATAGAGTGCATCAAAGTTCTAGTCCAAGTCATGGGAAATACAACATCCAATTTGTCATTAAATTCATGCAAAATCCTCATGAAATCATGTAAAGTGCACAATGTATGCTTGAATCAAGATGTAAGTGAATATCTACCCAAAACTAGCTTATTTTCTAAGGAAATGCATGAAACTACCCTAAAAATAGTAAAGAAAAGGTCAGTGAAACTGGCCAAAATGCCCTGGCATCACAACACCAAACTTAAAGCTTGCTTGTCCCTAAGCAAGTACTGGAACAAGAGAATGATGAATGGAATGCCAAGAGAAATGAGTCATTCTTGTGGAGGCCATGTCCCTGGTTTTATGGTGGTTTCATGCATAGCAACTTAGATTCATTCCTTTACTGTCTTTCAGACCTTTGTCATGTCCTAGATTACTCACTGTGATTGCATCCCATGAGACTTTTATTCATTGATCCTTTTAATGTTATTTCAGGGCTTATTTGTGTTCTTAGGCTAAGTGCTCTGTAAGGGGGCAACTCTTTAAGATAAGCTTTCAGCCAACACTCCCGAACCAGTTGGTTCAAGGTACTAGGTGTTAAGACATCCCTACGGACTTACTCCCTCAAGTCTCTTTCCCCCATACATACACACCACATGCATATAGTTTATTTATTTTCTTTTCTTGAGACCTTGGTGTCCAGCACCTCTTTGGGTTACTAAATGCTCTGTAATGAAGGTTACTCTTGATAGTGGACTTTCAGCTGATAATCCCGAGTTAGTTAACCCAAGATACCAAGTGATAAGGCACCCCTAAGAGCTTATTCATCCAAGTAGATCCCTCACACAGGAGCACCACAGACACATGCCTCAAGATTAAAACCATTGGTGCCTAGCCTTATTGCTTACTCTTTTTTTTTCTTTTATTTTTCAACCTTTATTTGTTCTTTCCTTTTTTCTTATTAGGATCTTCTCATTTAGCTAGTCTCATGGGGTGTATTCAAAGCATAGTATTCATGATAGATAGTTGTCTTCCCACTTGGTGGTTGAACCAACTTAGCTAACTTATGACTATACCATAAACTCATGAACTTACTCCATAGTATGAACTCCTCTCTGGTCTTTTGAAACACTCATTCTCTTTTCATATGATTCAGAAGGACAAGCATACAAGTAAGTAAGAAGATGATGCAGTAACATAAAGACTAGCAAACATAGACCTATTCAAAAAAAAAAAACTTAAAAGACAGAATTTAAAAAGGTTCAAATTAACGAGTCACTATTGATCAAAAGTGCATTCGGACTTCCAATTTTCAACATTCTAAGTACAATGGAATTAAGTAACAATACAACCTTCGGGTGATGATTTCTAGTTGCCCTCTTTTTTTTTTTGTCATCATCCTAGTCCTTGCTACCTGAAGGTGCACCATTTCCTCATAAGATTCCTACAAAGTTATTGGAAGTTGCTTGTTCCCAAAGCACTTGAGAAATAGTTAGCTTGCATGTATGCTTCTGACTTCTAACTTTAATTTGGTGTGTGAACACCAAACTTAGTTCCTTGTCCAGTGTAAAATATTGCATATATGCAGAGAACCTCATATCTTGTTATTAACAAAACAATGATTACCTAAAGTCTAACTACATCTAAGTGGTTTCCCTTGATTGGTTGGAGCTGGCAATGTTCTTTGGGAGTGGAGTGTGATTCTAAATAATATCCTTTGGTGGAACACCAAATTTAGAATTACACTTTCACTCTTGGATTGTGTTGGTGTGGAACACCAAACTTAGCTCCTTGCAATACAGGGGAAACAACTTGTGACCTTTATTGAAATAAAGCTGAAAAGAAAACTACCTGAAGTTGGGTTGCCTCCCAACAGAGCGCTCTTTTACCATCGCTAGCTCGACTATTCCTCCTTTACCTGAGATGATACTGTACTCTGGGGTTTTCCCCGATGTTGCCCAGATAATGCTTGAGTCTTTGTCCGTTCACTGTAAAAGTCCTCTCTGAACCTTCATCCATGATTTCGATGTGTCCATATGGCGAAACTTTTGTGACAAGAAAAGGGCCGAACCACCTTGATTTGAGTTTTCCTGGGAACAGTCTCAATTTGGAAATGTAAAGGAGTACTCGCTGCCCCTTTTCAAAACTCCTGGGTGCAAGATGCAGGTCATGTCTTCTCTTTGCCTTCTCTTTATACATCTTGGTATTTTCATAGGCTTGTGACCTGAATTCCTCCATCTCTTGCAGCTTCAAGATCCTCTTTGCACCAGCAGCAATGCTGTCAAAATTTAGTATCTTGATAGCCCAGAGAGCTTTGTGTTCCAACTCCAGTGGTAAATGACAAGCTTTCCCATACACTAGTTGATATGGGGACATTCCAAGTGGTGTTTTGAATGCTGTTCTGTATGCCCAAAGAGCATCATACAGCTTCTTCGATCAATCCTTTCTTGATGCACCCACAGTCTTTTCCAGAATCCTCTTTAGCTCTCTGTTGGATATCTCAGTTTGTCCACTTGTTTGGGGATGGTAAGGCGTGGCTACCTTGTGTTTTACCCCATATCATAGGAGAAGAGCTTCTAGTGGTCTGTTACAAAAATGGCTCCCTCTATCACTGATGAGTGCTCGTGGGACTCCAAACCGGCTAAAGATATTCTTCCTGAGGAAGTTCATGACCACCCTGTTATCATTCGTTGGGGTTGCAATAGCCTCTACCCACTTGGAAACGTAATCCACTGCTACCAAGATGTACTTGTTTGCATATGATGTTGGGAATGGTCCCATGAAATCGATTCCCCACACATCAAACAATTCTAGTTCCAAGATGAAATTTTGTGGCATCTCATTTCTTTTGGGCAAGTTTCCAGATCTTTGGCATTCATTGCAGCTCTTTAGTAGTTCTTTGGCATCCTTGAGAAGGGTGGGCCAAAAGAATCCGCTTTGTAACACCTTTGCTGCAGTTCTGTCCCCTCCAAAGTGGCCTCCATAGCATGAGCCGTGGCAATTCCATAGGACCTCTCGTCCTTCTTCTTCCGAAACACATCTCCTAAGGATTCCATCTGAACACTTCTTGAAGAGATATGGCTCATCCCAGACAAAGTATTTTGTATCATTCATGAGCTTCCTTTTTTGATGTTTATTGATCTCTGGAGGTAAGGCCCCAGTTGCCTTGAAGTTGGCAATGTCTGCGAACCATGGTACTTTGTGAACTGTCATCAACTGCTCATCAGGGAAGAGCTCGTTCACACTTGTATCATGTGCTCCATCTTTATCATGAGGAATCCTGGAGAGGTGATCTGCTACCTTGTTCTCCACTCCTTTCTTGTCTCTGATTTCAATATTGAATTCCTGCAGCAATAAGATCCATCTTATTAGTATTGGTTTTGATTCTTGCCTGGCAAACAAATATTTAAGTGCTGTGTGATCTGTAAAAACAATCACTTTAGCACCAATGAGGTATGATCTAAACTTGTCAAATGCAAAAACTATTGCTAGTAACTCCTTTTCAGTAATGGTATAATTTCTTTGAGTATCATTAAGGACTTTGCTAGCATAGTATATCATATTTACTAAGTTGTCTCTCCTCTGTCCTAACACTGCCCCAACTGCAAAATCAGATGCATCACACATCAATTCAAATGGTAAATTCCAATCAGGTGGGGAAATGATAGGAGCAGAGGACAACCTCATTTTCAAATTTTCAAAGGCTAACATGCATGTTTCATCAAAGATAAATGGTGTATCAGATACAAGGAGATTGCTTAAGGGCTTGGCTATCTTTGAAAAATCTTTAATAAACCTTCTGTAAAAACCAGCATGCCCCAAAAAGCTCCTAATTGCCCTGACATCACTGGGTGGAGGCAGTTTTTCAATAAGTTCTATTTTAGCTCTGTCAACCTCAATGCCTTGGTTAGAAACTTTGTGACCAAGGACTATTCCTCCTATCACCATAAAGTGACATTTCTCCCAGTTCAAGACTAGATTGGTCTCTTGGCATCTTTTCAATACCAAGGCGAGGTGATGTAGGCAACTAGGGAAGGAATCTCCGAATACCGAGAAATCATCCATAAAAACATCAATGAATTTTTCTATCATATCTGAAAAGATAGAAAGCATGCAGCGTTGGAAAGTCGCAGGTGCATTACATAGCCCAAATGGCATGCGCCTGTAGGCAAACACTCCATATGGGCAAGTGAATGAGGTTTCCTCTTGATCCCTGGGTTCAACCACTATTTAGTTATATCCTGAATAACCGTCGAGAAAACAATAATATGCGTGCCCTGCAAGTCTTTCCAACATCTGATCCATGAATGGAAGGGGGAAATGGTCTTTTCGTGTAGCCTCATTGAGCTTCCTGTAGTCTATGCACATCCGCCATCCTGTGACTGTCCTTGTAGGAATTAGTTCGTTCTTCTCATTGGGAACCACGGTAATTCCTCCCTTTTTTGGGACGACATGCACGGGGCTGACCCTGGGGCTATCCGAGATTGGGTAGATGACTCCTCCCTGTCATAGCTTCATAACCTCCTTCTGTACCACTTCCTTCATGATTGGGTTCAGCCTTCTCTGGGATTGAATGGATGGTTTGGTATCATCTTCCAACAGTATCTTATGCATGCATATGGCTGAACTGATTCCCTTCAAGTCAGCAAGTGTCCATCCAATGGCATCCTTGTGCTGTCGCAGTACTTTGATTAGTTCATCCTCTTTATCTTTGCTGAGGCATGAGCTTATGATCACTGGGTAATTTTCATTTTCTCCTAAGTATGCATATTTGAGAGTGGGTGGCAGTGCTTTGAGTTCAAGTTTAGGTGCTTCTGAATTTTCGTTCTCTTCCTTTGGTGCACCTGGTATGCTAATTTCTGTTGTTGCAACCTCTTCACTTGATGTACACTCTTCCTCTATTATTCTTTCGGGCTCTTGATAAACCACTATTTTATGGTTTATATTGTGTTTAATTGTGTGGTTTTATCATGATCCTTACCCACTTATTCATTAAATTAGCATGCATTTAGATTTCCTTCCTGAATTTATTACATGTTTGAAAACTACTTCCTAGAGACTTTAATTATTTATTTTTAATTCTCCTTTATTCCATTCGATGCCGTGATCTATATGTTAAGTGTTTCAAACTTTATAGGGCATGAATGAGTTGGAGATTGGAAAGGAAGCTAGCAAAAATGGAAGAAACACAAGAATTTTGAGGAGATAACTAGCGAGAAGTGATGCGGTCGCATGGCTCACGCGACCGCGCGAAGGGGAGCAAATCGCAGCGACGCGGTAGCGTGGACGACGCGAACGCGTGGCAAGGAAAAACGCGAATAACGTGTCCGCATGGATGACGCGATCGCGTGACATGTGCGATCTGCATAATCTGCAGAATTCGTTGGGGGCGATTTTGGACCCTATTTCGGCCCAGTTTTCGGCCCGGAACAGAAGACTAGAGTCAGAGAACATGCAGAAACAAATAACACATTCGTTTAGAGACAGTTTTAGATCTAGTTTTACTCTCTTAGGTTTTTCTCTCTAGGTTTTAGAATTTTAATTTTTAATTTGGTCTTAACATTGGAACATTGAGAAGGGTTATTTCCTCATCAAGACTTCGTCATTCTAGTTCGTTTTCTCAACTTGGTTTTATTCTTCTATGTTCTTTGCTTTGTTCAATTTTGTCTTTCAGATAATTTTATGATTATTTCATGCAAGGATTATTTCTTTTTAATTCAATTTCAATTCCAATAATCATGTCTTCTTTTAATTCCCTTTCATGTGCTATGGATTATTTATTTACAATGCGTGAGTAGTTTCCTTACTTGATGGGGAGTTGATTAAAAAGGAACTCTTGAGTTAGAAGGATTGAAGAAAAAATTTGTAATTGGGTTAAATGTTGAATTGCTATCCTGTCACCAACGCTAATCCCTTTAAACTAGGTGGGTTGCAACTTGTGAACAGATCTGGCATTCCAACTTGTTTGACTTTCCCTTACTTAGTAAAGGATAACCAAACAGAACAAACCGTTAATTATAAATTAATCTTACAATCATTCCATCAATAGTAGAAATTCTAACCAATCAACTCCCAGTCAAGGCTTTTATTCATATTAATTAAATTTCCTCAATTTACATTCCAATTTACTTAACTCAACTTCTTTGAACATCTGATTAATAAGATAGCACACTTTTCTGCAACTCGTTGGGAGACGACCTGGGACTTAAAACTCCCAGTAATTTTTAATTTAACTCTCTGTGACATATTTCTAAATTGATAGGCAGATTTTCGGTGAGTTAAGAACTATACTCGCAACGTAACCATTTTTAATAATTTTTAATTCACCAGCTTCTGCGTCTCATCAATTTTTGGCGCCGTTGCCGGAGAGTTGCAATAGATTGCTAAATTTATTAATTGGAATTTATTTATTTGCATTTTATTTTATTTTGCTACTATGAGCTGCATGTTTCTTCCGTCAAATGACGCGTTCACTTCCTGATCCGCCCTTGCTAATATTCGATCCTGAAATTGAAAGCACAATTTCATGAATAAGGCGAGAACAGCATCGGTTAGCCCGCTCTCAGGGCAGATCTGAAAGTGAATCTGAGGAAGAAACCAGTCCCCGATCTACTGATTCGGTTGTTTTATGTGCAGAAAATATGGCAGCTAGGAGAGTTATCATCCAGGAGGAAGGAGCCCCTGATTTTACAATGCAACCGTTTCAAGCGCATCATCCAGCGGTAGCTACAGATTTTGAAATAAAGCCCGCACTGCTAAATTTGATGCGCAAGTTTCATGGCCTACCTGCTCAAGAGCCTATCAGGTACTTGAGAGATTTCCAGGCAGCCTGTTCTACTGTCAGGCGTGATGGCACTGATGAAACTTCAATTCTGCTGAAAGCTTTTCCGTTTTCTCTTGAGGGAAAAGCAAGGGAGTGGTACTACACTCAACCTCTAGCAAATGTATCCAACTGGGATACACTCAGAAAGGAGTTTCTGGAGAAATTCTTTCCATCTGAAGTTACTGATAAACTGAGGAAGGATATCTCCACAATTGTTCAGGATGACAATGAGACTCTCTTTGAATACTGGGAGCACTTCAATAATCTTCTGGAAGCATGCCCCCACCACATGATTGACAAGATCGTGCTACTCAGCTATATCACACAGGGTATGAGACCCCAAGATAAGACCACATTGGAAAGTGCCAGCAATGGGTCTATGAAGAAATATAAGACCATTGATGAAGCTTGGCAATTGATCAGTGATTTAGCTGAATCCACTAGGAACCGCAGACATAAGCAAGGCCATTCAAAAGATGTTGCAGAAGTATCCTCTAGCAGCGAGACTGCTGCTCTAACTCAAAGCATCTGTGAAATGACCAACTTGCTGAAGCAAATGCAGTTGAATCAACAAGCTCAACAAGCTCAACCTCCTCCACCACAGCAAAACCAACAACTAGTCCCACAAAGAATTTGCGGAATCTATGCTGATTATAGCCATTACACTGATGAATGCCCGCAGCTCCAACAAGAAGACAACATGGTGGCATCCACTCACAACTTCTATGACCGCCCCAACCAAGGGTACAATCAAAGTGGAAATAATAACCATGGATGGCAGGACAATTCAAACCAGAATTGGAGGGACAACAATAACAGGGGAGGCAGAGATAATCAGGGAAATCAGAGGTGGAATAATAACAACAACAGGCAGCAAAATCAACCTTACAGAGCACCTCACCTGAGGCAGAACCAAGGACCACAGAACAATCAGCAGCAGACCTCTCAATTTACTCATTCTTCTTTATCTTCTAATGAAGATCTACTACAATCTTTTGAGAAAAGACAACAGACCATGAAAAGTAACATCATGAATAGTATTAATGCCAGTCTGAATGGTCTCACCTCTACTATGCAAGCTTTTATGACACAGTTTGTATCAGCACAAAATTCCAATAACCAACCTTCAAGCACCACTGGAATCCCCTCTCAACCATTACCCAACCCAAAGGGAGGCATTAATACCATCACCCTGAGGTCCGGAACCACACTGCAGGAGAGGAATCAGGAGGAACCAAGCTCACCAGAATACGCCTCAGCTGAAGAGGTGGTAGAAATCGAAGATATTGAAGAGGAAGAGGATATGCAGGACATAGCTGAAGAAGAGATAGCTCAACCACAGGAGGAAGCACCAAACGGTGCAGGCACCACAGAAAACACTACTCCTATTCCATTTCCACAACTCGCAAGGAAGCCCAAGAAGCAGTTGGAACCCGATCCTAAAATGGTAGAGATATTCAAAAAGGTTGAGGTAACTGTTCCCCTTTTTGACATTATTCAGTAGGTACCTAAATATGCAAAGTTTCTAAAAGACTTATGTATCCATAAAGACAAAATTAACGAATTAGAAACTATTCCTTTAGGTAGTTCTATATCTGCTTTAATGGGAGGATTACTTGAAAAATGTAGTGATCCAGGTCCTTGCATAGTTAGTTGTACTATTGGTGGTGTAGTAATTTATGATTGCATGTGTGATTTAGGAGCATGTGTCAGTATAATGCCTTTATCTATATATGATATTTTGAGGCTCCCTCCCTTAAAAAGGTCGGCAGCTCATTTTGTGTTAGCAGATAAAAGCATTATTACAGTGGCTGGAGTTGCTGAAGATGTTTTGGTGAACATTAAAGGGCTCACATTTCCCACTATTTTTTATATCTTGGAGATGCCCCACACTGATTCAGATAAGCCATCATCAATCCTACTTGGAAGACCATTCCTGAAGACATCAAAATTCAAATTAGATACTTTTTCAGGAACATACTCCTTTGAAATAGATGGCCGCATAGTAATCTTCAATCTGAATGGAGTCATTGACAACCCCCCAGAAGATCGTTCTATCTTCGAGTGTGATGTCATAGACGAAAGTGTGGCTGAAGTTCAAAAAGAAGAGTTTGAAGAGAGGCACACTGGACAAGGTCCAAGTGTGGGGACCCTCTTAACTGACAATGGGAGTACTTCGCCATTTTTACAAGCCCCAGATAATCCAGAGCCCGCCCATGATCAAAAGTTAGAATTGAAACCTCTCCTTCCACATCTCAAATATGCTTATCTTGAGGATGAGCAAAAGTTTCTGGTCATTATTGCAAGGGAACTGACTTCTCAATAAGAAGAGCAGTTACTTGATGTACTGAGGAAGCATAAGAAGGCAATTGGGTGGAGTTTGGCAGACATAGTGGGAATCAACCCTCAAGTATACGAGCACAAAATATTTTTTGAAGAGGGAGCAAGACCTGTCCGTCAACCCCAAAGAAGATTGAATCCCACAATCTTGGAAGTTGTCAAAAAGGAAGTGACCAGACTATTAGAAGCAGGTATCATATATCCCATTTCAGACAGTGAATGGGTAAGCCCAGTACAAGTGGTTCCCAAGAAATCTGGAGTCACTACAGTGAAGAGTGAGCATGGAGAGCTCATAGCAACTAGAGTTCAGAATGCTTGGAGAGTCTGCATTGATTACAGGAGTCTCAACCAAGCTACCCGTAAGGATCACTACCCACTTCCATTCATTGATCAAATGCTGGATTGCCTGTCAGGTAAATCACATTATTGCTTTTTAGATGGTTACACAGGTTATTTCCAGATTCATATAGCTCCTGAGGATCAGGAAAAGACTACTTTTACATGTCCTTTTGGGACTTATGCTTATAAGAGAATGCCCTTTGGCTTGTGCAATGCACCAGCTACCTTCCAAAGGTGCATGATGAGTCTTTTCTCTGATCTTATTGAGGACTGTATGGAAGTTTTTATGGACGATTTTAGCATTTATGGTGATTCTTTTAGCCTTTGCTTAGATGGATTATCTAGAGTATTAGATAGATGTATTAATACAAACCTTGTATTGAATTTTGAAAAATGCCACTTTATTGTGAAACAAGGGATTGTATTAGGACATGTGGTATCTAATAATGGCATTTCTGTAGACCCAGCAAAGGTGAATGTTATTTCTAGTTTCCCTTATCCCTCTTTTGTGAGGAAAGTCCGTTCGTTCCTTGGCCATGCAGGTTTCTACAGGAGATTTATTAAGGACTTTAGTAAGGTGGCACTTCCCTTATCCAGATTACTGCAGAAGGATATTGAGTTCGAGTTCAGTGAGGATTGCAAACAAGCGTTTGATAAGCTGAAAACTGCTCTAACTCAAGCCCCAATTGTGAGAGGACCAGACTGGAGCCAGCCGTTTGAAATCATGTGCGATGCTTCCAACCATGCAGTAGGAGCAGCGCTGGCTCAGCGTGAAGGTAAGGATCCTTTTGTTATTGCCTATGCGTCTAAGACTTTAGACACTGCCCAGTCCAGTTATACTGCTACTGAGAAAGAGCTTCTTGCTATTGTTTTTGCTCTGGATAAATTCCGGGCTTATTTAATTAGTACTAGAGTAGTAGTGTATTCGGACCATGCAGCTCTAAAGTATCTATTAGCTAAAAAGGAATCCAAACCAGGACTTATACGTTGGATACTGCTGTTACAAGAATTTGATTTAGAAATAAAGGATAGGAGTGGTAATCAGAATTTAGTAGCAGACCACTTGAGTCACCTTGAACATATTAAGGATGATTCTACCCCTATAGATGATAATTTTCCTTTTGACAACTTGCAAGCAGTATCTGAGGTAGTCCCTTGGTATGCACCTGTTGCTAATTATTTAGTTAGCCGCACATTTCCTCCACATTTTTCTAAACATCAAAGAGATAAGCTGAAAAGCGAGTCTAAATATTATATATGGGATGACCCATATTTATGGAGGTGTGGCGCTGACCAGATCATTAGCAATTGTGTGCCCCAATCAAAATTCCAGTCCATTTTAGAGTCATGTCACTCATCGGAGAGTGGAGGACATTTTGGCCCTCAAAGAACAGCTAGAAAGATCTTAGACTGCGGATTCTGGTGGCCTACTCTTTTTAGAGACGCTGCTGAGTTTTGTAAATCTTGCCCCCCATGCCAGAAATTTGGTAATATATCCAGGAGGGATGAGATGCCTCAACAATATATGCTCTTCTGTGAAATTTTTTATGTTTGGGGCATTGACTTCATGGGTCCATTTCCAAATTCTAATGGATATTTTTATATATTGTTAGCTGTGGATTATGTTTCCAAATGGGTGGAAGCAATTCCTACCCGCACTGATGATGCTAACACTGTTTTTTCCTTTGTGAGAAACCATATTATATGTCGCTTTGGATCACCACGAGCGATCGTGAGCGATCAAGGCACCCATTTTTGTAACAGGAGACTAACAGGATTGATAAAGAAGCATGGGATAATCCATAAAGTTGCAACAGCTTACCATCCCCAAACTAATGGGCAAGCCGAGGTGTCAAACAGAGAAATTAAGCGTATCTTGCAAAAGATAGTAAAGCCTCATAGAAAAGACTGGAGCACCAGGCTACAAGATACACTGTGGGCATATAGAACAGCATACAAGACACCCATTGGGATGAGTCCCTTCCGCTTGGTTTATGGAAAAGCTTGTCATCTCCCAGTTGAAATAGAACACAGAGCCTTCTGGGCAATTAAGGAGTGCAACATGGGAATTGAGAATGCCGGAGCTGAAAGGAAGTTGCAACTGCAGGAACTGGAGAACCTTCGCCTGGAAGCTTATGAGAATTCCAGAATTTACAAGGAAAAGATGAAAGCTGTGCATGATCAAAACATCAAGAAGAAAGAGTTTCAACCTGGAGATTTTGTCCTCCTTTACAAATCTCGACTAAGGCTCATGCCCGGTAAGTTGAGATCAAAATGGGAAGGTCCATACAGAGTAGAGAAGGCTAAACCGTACGGAGTTTATCACCTAAGCCATCCTTCAAGCTCTGAACTTATTAAGATTAATGGACAACGCCTGAAGCTGTACCATTGTGAGAAGGTGCAGAAAAATAAGGAGCTTGAGATCTTCCGCTTGGAAGATCCCCACATAGCAGCGGATTGAGCTAGTGGAACGTCCAACTTACGGACGTTAAAGCAAAGTGCTTGGTGGGAGACAACCCACCGCGGTATGATCGTTCTTTTCTTCACTTTTAGTTTTTCTTCTTTAATAACTCTTCTCTTATTTAGTGCTATCGTGCTCTTTCATTTACATGTCTTTATATTTCCCTAAAAAAAAAAGGGTTTTTCGCTACGCGACGCGATCGCATCGGTGACACGTCCGCGTCGCAAAAGGGGGTGGAGAAAATAAATTAATAAACAGAGAGTCTGGCTGGAGGCGTGCCAACGGCACAAATCAACCCATGCGACCGCGTCCCTGACGCGTTCGCGTCGAATGGGAATCATGGCCTCCCACGAGACCGCGTGCCCCACGCGGCCGCGTGCCCCACGCGGCCGCGTGCCCTGAGTTTTCGACCTAAAAGGGTGCACAGTAACATTCTGTGCGAGAGTGATGCTGGATTGGTGCTGGAAGCACAATCCTTGTCACGCGACCGCATCACCGACGCGGCCGCGTCACCCATTTTATAACGCACACTCACGCGTTCGCGTGACCCACGTGATCGCGTCACCCAATTTTGGCAATTAAAATAAATCGAACAGAGAGTTGTGCTGGAGCGAGGCTGCACTCGCGCCAACAGCGTAACACGGGTCACGCGACCGCGTGACCGACGCGATCACGTCCCCTTACCTGGCGCGCACCCACGCGAACGCGTGCCCCACGTGGTCGCGTCGCATGCACCGCACAGCTCAACCTAAATTGCCAGATTATCTTATCTTTCTCTCTTCTAAATCCTAATTTTCCTTTTCCCTCCTTCTTTCTTCCTTTCCCCTTCCTCTTTCTATCTCACCTTTCACTCTCTGTCTCTCTCACCACCATTAACAAGGTTTTACCTTCTTCTTCCTTCTTCTCTTTTCTATCATTCTTATTATATTATGTATATATATTTTTATTTTCTTTTTCTTTTCATTTTTTTATTTTTCTTCTTCTTTTTTTCTTTTCTTTACATGGTGTTAGAAACCTTTTGAGTCATCATCCCTCATTATATGCTTGTGGATTATTGCAAATTGTTTGACAATTATTTATCTCCTATTTAAGGGATTTCTTGCATGTTCATCTTCATATTTTCTATACCCTATTCACCATGCATGCTATGTGTTTGTAAAAATGCTCATATGGCATTATGCACTTCTCTATGTCGTTATACTTTTCAATGCTTGCTTTTCACAACTTTTCCTTATTATTTTATTAATTGAATTTAATTGTCAATACAAACGTGATGGTTTGTTACGAAGTAATGCTTGGTCTATGCTACTCATGCCCTTTGCCAGCATGCCAATAAACACCTTGCATTTACTTGTTTTTATCTGCACTAGCTACTTTCCATTGATGGCTTTTCATATGTACTCGAGAGCATGTGTTAATGTTATCTACATTTTACTGTGCATCATTCACCCTCTTTTCCGTTTCCTTCCTTGCTGTATATCTCTTTGAATTTAATTTACTTTCTCTTTCCTTCTTTCAGGATGGCCTCCAAGAAAGGAAAGGAGAAAGCAACTTCCAAACCACCAGCAAGAAGAGGAACTAAAAGAGCATTAGTGGCAGAGCCTTCTTCCACCGCAGTCAAGCCCTCAACAAAAAGAATTAAGAGGATAATAAAGGTTTACGAAAAGGAGAAAGCCTTTCCAGCAAAGGACACTGCGTGATTTCCCAATCGCTACTGTGAGCAGATGTTCCCTATCCTAGCAGAGAGGAATTATAACAATGAATACCTTCTTATCCTCCCGTCCAATATTGCCACCTTTGTTGAGCCACAAATTGAGCGAAGAAAATGGGCTTTCCTACGGAGACAGCCGAGGCAGGTCAATCTTTCTTGGGTAGTTGAATTCTACTCCAACTTCTACATGCCGACCCTACAGTCTGTTTATTTCTAGTAGAAGCAAGTTCCCATCACAGAAGAGGCCATTCAGTAAGCTCTGAATCTTCCCCCTATTCCAGCAGAAATGGACGCTTTTCAAGTAGCCGCCCTTCAGCGCCAGAGATACCAATTCGACTGGGACTCCGTTCTCGGAGTCATCGCATTACCTGGCAGCCGTTGAATCTACGGATACCACCGTACCCGCCCTAAGGGAATCTTGGCTTCAGCACTTACCTTGGAGGCTCACGTATAGGCACAGATCATGTCCCATTACGTCTTTCTGAGTACTCATGAGTCCTCCTTCACTGCAGACATGGCTGTTCTACTATGGTGCATCCTTATAGACCAACCTCTGAATCTCGCAAGACATATCCGGAATGCTATGGAACACGTACAAATTGCGGGCAACTTACCTTTCCCCGCCTTGGTCTCAGATCTTGTCTCAGCAGCCGGAGTCTCCTACAGAGCTGGGGACACCAAAGCCGTGCTTCCATGGAATGATCAGTATGTCCCTAACGGGAAATACCTCATACTCTCAACAGCCACTACAAGCCTTCCTACTGCTCCAGTTGAAGATAATCCTTCTTCAACACCACAAGCATCTACAACTGAGAAATTGCTCCTCCAGATAATCGAACGGTTGGATCGGCAAGAATAGAAAGCAAAGATGAGAGAGCGCCGATTCAAACACCTCAAGGAGCTACTCAAGGGACGCTTCAGAGACTCAGACATCCCGGACTCCACTTCCTTTACTAGCAGAGGGAGCCATGACAGTCCCGATGATGGAGATACTGCTACCAGCCCACCCCAGTTCCTGACAGATACCGAGAACGGTGCAAAGCCTTAAGTGTGGGGAGGTCGGTCAGTACCTAACTTCCGGAGGTAAATTCTCTTCTCTAGCACCAATAATTAGGATATTTTAGTTAGATTTTCTTTCCTTTATAGAATAGAATAAATTGCATAGGTTAGGATAGTTGCATGCATGTTCTACTTGATTGAAAAGACAATAAGTTTCTTTTAAAAATCTATCTTTGGAACAAAAATTTCACTAATTTTTCAAAAAATTCTTATGATAAATTGCTTGAGTTGTATTTGGAACATGATATTTGAGTTAAAGAACACACAACCTGTGAAAGATTTGAGCCTTTATGAATGGTTACATTATTTAACCATAATTATTTCATTCTTGTGTGTTTACTTCTCTATGATTGTAATCTATATTTTGTTTTATCTTATATGTCCAATAGTTATTATATTTGCATGCTTGCACATGATTGAGGCCATTATTTGTTTAAACTTCACTTATCCCAAATAAGCCTACCTTTTACATCACCTTTGTTAGCCACATTGAGCCTTTTAATCCCCATTTGTTCTATATTTTACCACATCACTAGCCTTAAGCGGAAAACAAATTAATTATCCCAATTGAATCTTTGGTTAGCTTAAGATAGAATTGTGTGTGCTAGTT